>NC_136269.1:95947186-96202186 GCF_964187855.1 Myxine glutinosa
GCATTTAAAAGGACAGACCACGGACACACAACGCTGAGATGGCAATGGCAAACCACCCAGTATAACATTTGCCAAGAAACTGTTTCGGTATTACCGATGCTCTGTGAAGTGTAAGGTCCATCAAAATGAAGAGACAATTCTCATGTGACGGTTTCTTCGTTGCCTTGGTTTACAACTACAATATCTGCAGCTCGACAATTTACAGCTTGCAGAATGCAAGTAACCTTCTAGATTAAGTACAAATAATTGACCTTTGTCGATCAGGCTCATGTGTTCTCTGTTTAATGTGTGGTACATGGGGGTGTGTTCAGTTACCAAGCGGCTACCTGGGGGTCAAACATTCAGAGCTTCATCAGTACGTGCCGGGGAGTGTGTGGTACCTGGGGGTGTGTTCAGTTACCAAGCGGCTACCTGGGGGTCAAACATTCAGAGCTTCATCAGTAAGTGCCAGGGAGTGTGTGGTACCTGGGGGTGTGTTCAGTTACCAAGCGGCTACCTGGGGGTCAAACATTCAGAGGTTTATCAGCAAGTGCCGGGGAGTGTGTGGTACCTGGGGGTGTGTTCAGTTACCAAGCGGCTACCTGGGGGTCAAACATTCAGAGGTTCATCAGTAAGTGCCGGGGAGTGTGTGGTACCTGGGGGTGTGTTCAGTTACCAAGCGGCTACCTGGGGGTCAAACATTCAGAGGTTCATCAGTAAGTGCCGGGGAGTCTTTTAGGGGGGGGGGGGGGGGGGGGGAAACGTTTTTTCAAAATTTTGAAAAAAAAAAGCTGGATTTTTTTATCGCTCTATTATGGGGAATTTTAAACTGTGGTGCAGGTACACGTAGAATATACTCAACTCATTTAATATTAGATGTCTGTCTGTCTGTGTCGCCATTTTCTTAGAAATGGCCAAACAGATCTTCATCAAACTTTCAGAGGTTCATCAATAAGTGCCGGAGAGTCTTTTAGGAAAAAAAAGCGTTTTTTTAATTTTGAAAAAAAAGTTGGATTATTTTTTTAATCGCTCTATGATGCCCAAGCCGTTGCAGCTTTGTGAAAGGTAATATTAAATGATCCCTGACCCTATTCCTTAGTGGGTGCAAGGAAGTGTTTTCGGTCCAAAAAAAATTTGATTTCTTCAAAATGCCAACAAGATTAGTAAATCACCGGACAACGCCGAGTACCCCTGGTAGTGCTAAATAAACACCTCCTCACAGGTGTGGAGAACACAGTATGACGTTGAAATGTAAAAAGAGTAGACGACTCATGTAGCTAATGATGGATGTAGTTTCACAACAAAGACCGTCCATACTGTGTGCGACAATTCTTCACAAGATGTGCCGTAAGAAAAGTGGACTCTGCATTTTGTGTTCAAATTCCCTCTGCCGTTTCAAATATAACACATAGCATATTGTAGTTCATTCAGGTGTTTGCAGGTGCACAACGAGTGAAAATGGGTGCAAGCGTGCATATGGAGTACGTACGTATATATATATACTAGTGTTTCCAGCCATGTGTAATGCCTGCACATATATCCAGTGTGGAAGGGTGAGTTTATTTACGTGGCATGAAAGGTCATTCATCTCACCGAGATGTAGCAGCGTGGTGACTTTTTGCAGGAAATAAAAGCTTCACAGCAGAAAAGGCAGCATTCCATCGAAGAACGCACACCAATAGACCCCATAATCTGTTGTAAAAAAAACCCCCAAAAAAAACCATTCACTTCCAGCAAAATCCTAAACTTGAGATACATTATATGAGTCGCATTTAATTTTGTTTTATTTCATGGAAATAAGCACCAGTGCTTGGAAGGATAGCCCAGATGTATCCACACTCGCCTTTAAGCTGTCTAGCCTGGGTTTGAACCCGAACCAGCTATAAACTGCCATCCAGGTGTTTCACAGGCAAGGCGATTCGTCATGGTGTGTGCAGTCCCTCGGATGGACGTTACACTGGGTGTCCCATCTGCCAGCATTAGTCGATGGACGTTAGAGATCCCATGTGGTCCTTCGGGTCATCGCTAGCACGCTGAACAAATTAGAAATTCCTCCCAAAATTACCTTCACTCAGTCAAACGTCATGTCATGCCAGCTGGATCGTGAAAGACTTGGGCCAGAACTGCTCCTGGGTCGACCCTCAAGAAGATGGGAATATTTGGGGTCATTAAAGAAGAGTAGTAGTAGAGTAGCAGCAGGAGTAGATGTTTTTTTCTGGGAATAAGCACCCCACCTTCAAACACAGTGCAATACATTATGGCATTACCATCATAAATGTAACATACAGTGTGAAAAATAGAAATAAAGGTAAACTTTTAAAACAGAGCTAAAGTATAATATTTATTTGTTTTCAAAAAAATAAATAGTAAAAAATGAATTTCATAAAAGTTGCACTGCCTTAAAAAAAGAAAAAGAAGATAATGTGCCAGCTGCTATATAATGTAGGTAATCCCAGTAAGGTGATATTTCATGTTTACATCATGAGGCTGGAGCATGGCAGGGAAAGGGAGAGGCTCATGCCGTTGACGACTGCAATGCTGAGACATGCAGTGCAGGCCAAGCTGCGTTCAGTGAAAGCAATGTGATTGATCTGAAACAAGCAACTGTTGCTCTTGCAGTTCAAGCATTTGCACTGACAGCTTTGGAACGACGGTCAGCAGGTTATGAAATAGAAGTCTGCTTCAAGTTTTTACTACAATATATAACACTCGACGCACATTGAAAGCAAAACGGGTATTTTTATAGTCACCTTGAGCTTTTTTCTCTTTACTTATTTCCTGAGGGTCCTCATGTGGTCTGCCATGAAATATGGGGGGAAAGGAACCAGAAACGAACCCGCGCCCTCTTTTGCTGTATATGAGATGTGTCTGGCCATTTATATAGTACAGTCGAACCTTCCCTGCTGCTGTACATTGATGAGAATGCCTTTTACGAAACTATGCTTACATCACCGCACAATCCGCACATCACTTCTCCGCACGCCTCCAATGGGGTTGCTTTAACTTCGGGTCAAACCGTGCATGACATCATAATATGTTAATCAGGTCATTGAAAGGATCAGACCGTGCCTCACCATTCTACGTTACCTATAATAAAATTAACTTCCGGAAGGGTGCCGTGGGAGCGGGGGATATATCGCAAGTCACAAAACCCCTTGGGGTGGGAGGCATCTTTTTTTGTAATAACATTAATATTGTGCTATTATCAATAGTGTTGTTATTCCTTTTGCTATTAGAAGTGGCCTTGGAAAAACGCCACGGAGGTTGCAGGAATGGTCGTGATGGTTTTACTCTCGTGGAGTGTATAGATTATAGTAGATCTACGCTCATGTCCGTTCGTCGACGTGATAAGCATAGATTTCCTCACAGATGTCAGGATTCCTTCAAATTTATTTCAGTTTAGTGTTAAACAGTAGTAGTAACTGTAAAAAGGTAATCATACTTGTTTGTGGTGTTTTATATTTTTTACTTCTGGTAAAGGTTTTCCACCAAACGGCATGATAATGCCTTCGTCACATATGATGCTGCCGCCGCACGGTTCTGCGGTCTGCGGTTTGTAGATGGGATTTTTACAAATCGTACGGCTTTGCGGGCTGCGGCAGCAGTGTTCACAAATGTTACGGGTTCCGCACGGCAATCGTAAAAGTCATGAAATCAAAATGTGTGAGGAGACCGCAAGGCGAACCGCGAGGCGCCCTCACGGCGATCGCAAGGCAATCGCAAGGCGCCCTCACGGTTGTTGCGGTTGTCACGGTTGCCGTTAGGCCATCGTACGGCAGCACTAAAGTCACTGCACGGCCGCCGTACGATATTTAGAACATCGTACGGCCATCTCACAGAGGCCGCAAGACCTTGCGATACTACATGCGGTGGGGTTGCGGCCTACGGCCTAGCGATTTCCGAAAAAAAGTTTAATGTCAAATTTTAAAAATCATAAGCCCCTGCGACGAGCAAAAAACCTCGAGATCGCCTCACGGCTACCGTATCTACCGTGCGGCCACCGCACGGTTATGGCAATTTTGGGGACTTGCGGCCGCCGCCAACACGCCGCAGGCCATTTGTGACCGAGGTATAAGCAATTTATAAACGTTAACGTGGCATTTGACTAAGGAAGAACCCCTTGGGGAGGGGGATATTATTGGTATTAATAATGCTTTGTGATAACATTAATATTACCCTATTATCATGAATGTTGTTATTACTTTTGTTATTAAAAGCCACATTGGAAAAACGCCATGATGAGCTATTTTAAAACGGATATACACCTCAACACGCAATCGCTTTGGCGGCAAAAAAACCCATGGGTAAGGGGAGGGGGGAGTTACATCGATATAATCTCCGTCGAGTGACCCTTAGTCTCCAGGAAAGTTTAGTTGCAATTGGATAAGTAACGACCGCAGTCAAAAAATCAGTCAGACAGACAGACAGACACCAAATTGTGTATTTTAGTATGTGATGTTGAGCAAGACCACATCTCTGCAGAATGCAAGCAAAATAACATACATGTTAATTAAACACAGAACTCAGGACCTTAGTGGTTGGAGAGTAAATGTATCTATCGGCACCCGCGGAACTACGTAACTTCCGGTTAGTGCACCCTGCGCGCGACAACAGTCACGTGATTGGATACGTTGAAAACAAACCACAAAAGGGCACGTGTTACAGCCGGAAATTATGGAAACGGTGTAGGTTATTTGATCATAACTCGCTTAATTCTTGTCTGATCTTTAAAATTTTAACTTTCCGACAAGCTAGAAGTAATTCTCTTTCTAACAATATAAAGTTTTATGAAAAATAATACGAAATGTTTGTATAGCCGCCCGCGGAACTACGTACTTCCGGTTAGTGCACCCTTTGCGACAACAGTCACGTGATTGGATACGTTGAAAACAAACCACAAAAGGGCACGTGTTACAGCTTACTTCCGGTAGTCTCACCCTGATGTATAGTAACTGCACGTTAGCTCAGTGGTAGTGTAATCACTTTAGAGCTGTTTAAGTTTTACGAATTACCGGCCGATACTGACTGGGCCGGGACATGCCTGCATGCACACACCTGTATAAGGTGTCTAGCCTGGGTTAGAATCCTGACCCAGCGATGAACTATCATCCTGGTGTTTCACAGTCAGGCTGATTCATCAATGTGTCTGCCGTCCCTCGGATGGACCTTAAAATGGCATCCTGGCTGCCGGGATTAGTTGATGGATGTTACCACTGGGGAGGCAAAGGTAAAACCACCCAGTGTAATCCTCGCTGTGAAGCTGCCTACCTTCAGGCAGAACACCTGATGAAAGAACAAAAACCCTATCCCTAACCCTAAACACGAACATTTCCTGCCCAGTCAGGTGGGTCGAATCGCAACCTGGCTAATGGTAACCCTGATGCTTTGCAGGCAATTTGTTACATCAATGAGTGTGCTGTCCCTTCATAGGTAAATTAACCTGGCTGTTCTGACAGCGTTAGCTGCTTTTTCCCCCCACCAAGATCGAGGCTCATGGAAGAGTCGAATGACAGCGAGGTCATGTCGATACAGTGATGGAGTGGAGGAAGTTGACATACAAGAGAGGACAGATAAATGGGGAAGGAAAAAACATGTATGCAGCTGGTGGATGTTAAAGATCTATCTCGCAGGGCCTTTCAAAAAGAGTAGGCCATTCCGTGCCGCCATCCAGACCAAATTCATAAATCTCTAGCCAGATGAAGTGTTGCACTCTGTGGTGGGTTACGACCTGCCGTGCATGGTTCTGGGCACCTTGTGGTGGTTCCCCTGACGCCGATAAATGGGAAAATCCAAGATGGCCACCACACAAATTGCTGTGCACTTCTGAACTGCCTTCATTACGAGATGGCCATCACCTTTGAGAGTACCATCAGTGGAAGGGGCTAGAGGGACCTTGTTCCTCCCACGTTCAACACCATCGGACTCTGTTATACGATGCTGAAACAGGGATATACCATGAAATGCCTCATGAGTGGTCGTTGAGCTTGGGTTGTGGTCATTGCTGTCGACAACAAATGTGATGAACATATTCTTTTTACAGGATGAGGGCCAAACAACCCCATCAGTTTCATATTGTTGAGTTTGCTGCTCAGACGCTGAAACAGCCATGCTGTGAATATATCAAGAACCCTATTATACGAAATTGATAAGCCGAGATGGAATGAGGTGTCCACAAGTTCACATTTGCATGTATGTCCGTGAATCATAAGGCCAAGGTATATCGGTAGTGGAGTCTCTCCGTCCTTACTGTGGTACGCACTAGTGGGCCTGTGGCCTCTTCTCACCTGACTGTTACACTGCAACAATTGGGCAAGACTAAGTGCTGCTTGCCTTGCTGTCTCTCTGTCATTGTTCTTTATATTTGTTCAACCCATGTCATGTCAACTATTGCAACCAGCAACGTGGCAACATCATATTCCTGGCAGCCTTTTTGAAATGACCCCTCAAATGTTGCATGCTTTACCAGCATACCTCGGCGTATGATATGTGCAACTTTTGCTCGGCAAATAGCTTCATCATCACAGTCGGCCAAGCTTGCTTCTCTCAGAAGAGGTCCGAAACCATTGTCAAAAGTCATGACGATTTCACGGCCTTGCTTGTAGACACGGAGACAAGGCACACTGGCAAATATATGCTCTTTCAAATCAACAAGTTCACAACAAGTTTCAAATCAACAAGTACAACTTTACTTGGCACTGGGAATGATATTTGGCATCCTGTGCCACTAGGTCACCAGAGATAAGTTATGCTATCAGTTTTTGAACTTGTAGTTTCAGTGCACATTGTTTGACGGCATCAAATCTTCATGAAGAAGTCTGGATTCTGTTCCAGATTTGTCACAAAAGAAACATTTGTGACATTGGGGAGGTCTGTTTTTACATGTCGCCTGTCGACGCAAACATGGGAGATCTCCGACCTCACTTGTAGATGCAGCAGTTCCTAGTACACTTGCCAGTCAACTGGCAAAACACTTCAGGTGACAGGATGTATGCCATCGAGCACTATTTCTGGACAGGGTGGTCACAATGTCATCTCCTTCATCAAGCGGGCATATGCCTACTGGTACTGGTTGCTCGCCAAATTCATGCAAATTTGTCAAATTGTCACCCAAATTGTCATAGGCAGCTCCAACATCTGTCCGTTTAGAATTTGCTGGGCACTGAAGTGGTGCGGAACAATGTTCTTGACGCAAGGCACACAGGGTCCAATCAATAATATCAGGTGTGGATGTAATTGACTGCAGTCTCTTACTGTGAAGAAGCTTTCACCTCTTCTTTGCTGACATGATGTGGGATACATCTGCTCAGCCATCTGCAACGAAACCAAAAAAATTATATGAATGCTAAAATTGAATGCTATGCATTTTATTAGAATAAATAATGGTGGCATTAGATTCATTATGTCTGAAAATTTATAAAATGACACATCCTTCATGTTTTTGTCAAAATTTGCCGAATAAATGCGACTTCATAGATTTTTGCAATTTGCGAGGTGGCCATCTTGGATTTCCCCATTTATGAGCGTCAGGGGAAACATTCAGGTCTGCACTATATCAGAAATCATTTAGTACAAATCAAACTTGATCTATGCCAATTTTGGTGTTTTTAACCACAAAATCCACATTTTATCACACATCTGCCCCATTAGTGATGACCCCAAAGGGTACAGGAGTAAAAGCAAAAAGCATTGCCATTGATGGTTTACGTATTCAATTTGCCAAAAAGTTCCTTTCGTAACATTGAAAATCCGACATCAGTTTTATTGTTCATGGATTCACTATAGATCTGGTTCAAAATATACTCTTCTGGTTCAAAGAAACAGCCACTTTCGAATTGCTTTAGCTCGTCTAATTTGCGCACCTTTATTATGTTGACCGCATCGCTTGCTCCGAGAGCTAAGACTGATGCATCAAACGCATGAATATCTACATAATCGTGTCGGTAAGAGTCCTTTGAGAAAGCTGTCACAAGGAGAGTTCCGATTTGCACATTTCAAACATAATTCAACTGCCTGCTCTCCAGCCATTTTCCTTCAAATTACCCGCCAGCTTCGAGAGTAGCTCCCTGCACTCCGTTCATGACAAATTAATCTGTAAAGTCACGCCAATTCGTTATTTTTTTTATTTTTTTTTACCATGGATACCCTTTTTTACCATGGGCCGCCCCGGGACGCATTCATGCTCGATTCCCCGAACGGACGAGCTTTTCCAGGTCTTTTCTTAACGGCACTTTAGCGGGCTTGTGGCATGAGTAGTAGATGGAAGAAAGGCCCGAGGCTCCAAGTTGATGGTTGATGGAAAAGTGGGAAAGACAAATGTGTAGAGGAAATTTACGCCGGAGGCAGTCGGATCGACAAAGCCGTTTGTAAAGGAGCCAGTAAAGTTGCGTATGTATGAAAAAATACAATGAAGAAAATCTCGAGGTGTGTGAGAAGAATAGACACCATCAACACTTGCCAGTTAAAGTCAAAGGTGTCACTGGGGTCTGGGTGGGTCAAAATGGATTACTAGATCCTACATTTTCTGTGCAATGTCCAGTCTTTGGTCTCTTGCTTCCTAATAGGATCTTTCTTGATGTGAATCCACCAGACAGTTCAGGCTGACCCTGGCCAAAACCTTTCCAAGATCAATTTTTCAACCTCGATGTATTTTGACCTAGTTTGTTCAGGATGTTTTTGGTTCTGTTGAGCAATTTTCCAGCTTGGTCCAGCCTATAACATGACTACCAAGGACCAGGTATGCAATACCAAAGCAATCGGTTTTTTAACTACATATTTCAAGTCTTTGTGGTCCTTTATCGTTGCTAATAATGAGAAACTTTTAAAGGACGGTTGGGTAATACTACCTCTGCTCACCTTAATGCAACTGACATAAATACAGAAAAGGTTTGAAATTTAGCAAAGGTACCATGGTGTCTTAACATCTGCGGCCCAGTGGTGTGTGTGTGTGTGTGTGTGTGTGTGTGTGTGTGTGTGTGTGTGTGTGTGTGTCATTTTGAGATTGGTCAGAATGGGTAATTCCATTGAAGGACAATGGCAGACCCATCGTATATGCAATATTACCATATACCTGGATGTTCGATGCCCTTTCGAGAACTGAGAATGCCTTCAGGGCCACCACCAGAACCCTAGGCCTGGTTAGGGCATGAGGAATTTGTAATTTCGCCATGGATTTGTTGACAACACAGCTACACTTCGTCAAATGATGCATGGGATAATTTAAACAACAACCAATTCTGGTGGAAGGGTCCTTGGGCCATAACGTCCTGTTTGACACAGTGCACTCATTGATGCATGAACTCAGGTCCAGCCAGTTCAGAGGTGACATACTGGCTGTAGTATGGAAAAGCACCACCAAAGGAATACTAACTTGGACTAATTCAGCACTTGGTCGATCCTGAAGGTCCACTTTGCTTTATATTAAAAGATTCTGAGGAGTTAGAGCTTTGATTTGACAATACTCTCAGAACAAGCAGGAAGTAAAAATTTTAAGAAGCTCATGCAGGACTCGTTAGTTGGGACATGGTAAAATTTCCGCGTGTTGCATTTTTTTTTTTGTAATATTAAAACTTAATAAGTGGGTCGGTTAAGCAGTTTCAGAGAAAATGAATTTTAAAGGTTTTTCTTTGATCCAATATGGCTGCCAGACCACGCGACCAATGTTGTCATTGTTAACAAACTAGGGCATGCCCGTACTATATATATATCTAAAATTATATCCCCCCCCCTATTTACATGAAATGGTTTGGTCCAAAGCGAACGGCTTGCGAGTGGTGACAATCCCCCCCCTCTATTTACATGCAATGGTTCGGTCCAAAGCGAACGGCTTCCGGAGTTTGGTAAAGAAATCGCCATCGCGTACACAAACGCGCAGGAAAGCGAATGAATCGCAAATTCGTTTTTATTAGTTGTAAAACATAATGCCCAATTATTCAATTAGCGCCAACGTATTTTGGCTGTTTGCAATTTAATCGCAAGGCAAAGTAGAAAGAGAAGAGGGAAAAAAAGAAAAGCCTTGCCTTGCTGCAAACAGCTGCTGCAAACAACAACAACAGGGAAGGCTGCACTGTCCGGAAGTTGGCATATCGCAGTTACGATTATTTTAGTGTTAATGGCCAATTATTCAATTAGCGCCAACGTATTTTGGCTGTTTGCAATTTAATCGCAAGGAAAAGTAGAAAGAGAAGAGGGAAAAAAAGAAAAGCCTTGCATTAACGCATTAACGCTTGCATTGCATTAACGGTTCGGCACACGTGATAGCTCGCTGCTCTCTGATTGGTTGAAGCGTTTTTTGGACATAGCTCGGTAGGTACTTGTCCGATTAATTTCAAACCTTGAAAAGGCACATCCTCGGGTCCCCAGCAATATACCTGGCAAGTTTCAAGTATATCGGACCCGTGGTTGTCGAGAAACAGCGGTCACAGACAAACACACAGACACACAGACACACAGACACACAGACACACAGACACACAGACACACAGACACACAGACACACAGACACACAGACACACAGAGATTACTGGAATTATAGATAGATAATGCTTCCCATGGGAAGTCGATCAAAAATTTAAAGTTTTGCTTCAATCAGTTAATCGGTTTCAGAGAGGCGGATTTTTTAAAGTTTTCTTTTGATCTAATATGGCTACCACACCGCGCGTATGACTATATTTCCGTGTATTATAATATGACTGATGACGCAATTGTTTACACTATATTTCCCTTGAGTATAGTTGATCACAAATTTAAAGTTTCACATTGGTTGGTTACGCAGTTTGAAAGAAGAAGATTGTTACAGGTTTTCCTGTAATCAAAAATGGCAGCCAAACCATTATATATTGGAATTAAAGTACAGTACTTTAGGGACATTTAAACCTGACGATGACCTACTAAAGGGGAGGATGCCATGAATAAACTTGTGTTCTCCCACACCAAAGATCATTTTAACCAAGTTTGATTGCAATCCAATCAGCAGTTTCAGATAAGACGTTGCAAGTGTTTATGGACGGATGGACAGACAGACTTAATTATCCTATTATCTTAATTATCCTTTAAGCTCACCTTAACTATGTTTCAGATGAGCGAAAAATAACACTTACCTGAATCTTTCAGCTTCTGAAACATGCACTTCTTACCATCCATTAAGCTCACCTTAACTATGTTTCAGATGAGCGAAAAATAACACTTACCTGAATCTTTCAGCTTCTGAAACATGCACTTCTTACCTTTCCGATGCCATCAGGATTGCATTTCTGTTGTGGTTCGGTTGTCCTACATGTCCCAGGTCTAAAATGGTTATTGTTTAAGCCTGAGTATACTGTACGTAAGGATCATACTAGTAGGCCCCATTCTCAAAAGGCATGAACTAGAAAACTTGCTTAGGTTGAATCCGTGTCTTCACTCTTTTGGTGGCAAATCAACAAGACAACTGCCACTCTTTTATGTGAGTTGGAAACCTGAAAGGGGTTCATATTTTTCGAGATTTGCCACGAAAAAATAAATTAGGCAATATGTACAGAAGACACAATATCTACAGAGGGCATAGTGAATGAAAATAGTGAGGTGGCCCTCTGAGAAATATCTCGCCCTAGTGAGGACCCTTCCGGTATGATGACATCATGAGCTGGTTGAAGAGGGAGAATGCCGAATGAAAGTTCATAAGCAACATTTACCTATACAAGCCTGCGGTATTTAATGACTTAAATTATGAAATCAAAATTACATTTGTAGTTTAATTATTACCAAATGTCATATTTTGAGACGTTATTATTTCAATCTTCCATTTAAAAAATTATTGTTTATGAGCTGCAAGAAAACATTCTCGATGGAGCGACTGCTGACAGGGGTGAACATGAGATATCTTACCAACCTGTCCACAGCCACTCAACCTGTCCACTACATTTAGTCTGAATCCGTCCATAATTTTTGAGATATCCTGCTCACAGGCAGACAGGGGTGAAAACATAACCTCAGTCCACCTTTGGTGGCGGAGATAATGCGGAATTCCTAGATCAAGTACAGGATTGCTTTATAAACCCATGAGAAGTTTGAGGAGAGAGGTTCTCCAGATAGGAAAAGCTAACAGGAGGGCAATCCGCAACAAAGAAAGGGGCAACTTTCAAGGAGTAATTGTGCAGTGTACAGGGTACGTATACAGTGCCTTCAGAAAGTATTCACACCTCTTGACCTTTTTCACATTTTGTTGTGTTACAGCCTGAATTTCAAACAGATTAAATTTGAAAGTTTTGTCAGTGATCTATACATGATACTCAATATTGTCAAAGTGGAATTTATTTTCAGAAAATTTTACAAATCAATTAAAAATTTAAAGCTGAAATATCTTGTGTCAAGAAGTATTCAACCCCTTTGCTATGACACTCCAAATTGAGCTCAGGTGCATCCAATTTCCTTTGATCATCCTTGAGATGTCTCTACAGCTTGACTGGAGTCCACCTATGGCCAACTAAATTGATTGGACATAATGTAGAAAGAAACACACCTTTCTAAACAAGGTCCCACATTTGACAGTGCACGTCAGAACAGAAACTCTACCATGAAGTCAAAGGAACTGTGAGTAGAACTCCGAGATAGAATTGTAAGGACGCATAGATCTGGGTAAGGATATAAATAATTTATACTGTGGAAAGTTCCCGAAAGACAGTGAGCTCCATCATTAGGGAATGGAAAGTATATGGAACTACCCAGGCTCTTCTTAGGGCTGGCTGTCAGACCAAATTGAGTAACCGGGCAAGAAGGATGTTGGTCAGGGAAGTGAACAAGAACCCAATGACGTCTCTGATAGAACTACAGAGTTCCTTGGCTGAGATGGGAGAACCTGCCAGAAGGACGACAGTCTCTGCAGCACTTCACAAAGCTAGGCTGTATGGGAGAGTGGCCAGATGGAAGCTGCTCCTGATAAAAAGGCACATGATAGCAGGCCTGGAGTTTGCAAAAAGGCACTTAAAAGACTGAGAGAGCATGTGGCAAAATATTCTGTAGTCCAATGAGATGAAAATTGAACTCTTTGGCCTGAATGCAAACCGCTACGTCAGGCTGAAACCGAGCACAGCTCATCACCCATCTTACACCATCCCTACTGTGAAACATGGTGGTGGCAGCATCATGCTATGGGGATGATTTTCACTGGCAGGGACTGTGAGACTTGTAAGGATAGGCATAGTAAGGGCATTTTATGAGATATTTCACAAATCTGTTAACTAAATTGTTACCAAAAAATTTCTTCACCAATATGTTTGTAAAGGTGTGTAATAACATGTGTTAAAATGTTGAAGGTCAACTCCCGTGGGAAACCCAGAAAAAAAGCTGTTGAATTCGGGTACCGAAAAATTATTTTCGAGAATTTTTATTTTTTAAAATCGGCCCTTAAGTAACTTATGAGGGGTCAAATAAGGGTTTTTCATGATTCTGAGTTGATTGTTAACATTTATATTTCACCACAGACACTCCTTTGTGGAAAAATAATTTCTAAATATATCTCATTTTCTACTTTGCAGGACATGGAGTCTAGCAATATGGATGAAGACGTTACTCCACCTGTGCTCAATTGCTTCATCTGTGCACGCTCGGATACACCAGCTGAAAGGCTCATACAGGCAACTCCAAAGGGATACTCAACTTTATTGAAACAAGCAGAAACTGTCGAAAATGTTACTGTTGTGGAACGTATGAAGGAGGCTCAAAAGGAAGGAAAACTGAGGTACCACCAGAAGTGTAAAAATGATCTGTACAACAACTTTGTTGCAACCACCAAGAAGTCAGCTCAAGCATCAAAGGCAGAGAAAGAGTCATCAAAGTTGAAGAGAAGACGCACTACTTGTGAGTTCAGTTCATCAACTGGCTGCAGTTCTAGAAGATCACAGTCAGTTGACCTCCTGTATAAGGATGTATGCATTCTTTGCAACCAACCAGCCCAGCTCTACAAAAATAATCCAGCACAAGCTAGAAAGAAATACAGAGTGCCAGATAATTTGACTGCAGATACACTGAAGGCAAGCTTGCTGAAGACAGCACGGAGTCGCGGGGATGACTGGGGCACTGAAGTCACTGGACGCCTGGAAGGGATCAACGACTTGGTAGCAGAAGAAACACTGTACCATTTGCGATGCAAACTTATGTTTGCGAGAGGTGACAGTTTGTCCAAGACTGATGAGGAAGGAAAAAGGAAGAGAGGACAGAGGAGTATTGATGAGGAGCAAGAGGCAGTTTTTATTGAATTCTGCGAATGGTTAGACTCAGAATTAGAGCATGGGGTAATGAACATGGACCAAGTCCATGAAAAGCTGCAGGAGTTTGATCAGTCACCAGAGAAGAGCCTTTCTTATTCAAAGCATTGGCTAAAGATAAAACTTCTAGAGAAATACGAAGACACCTTGTATTTCACAACACAGGAAAGAAGGGCAGATGTACTCTGTCTCAAAGATGGCACCGACAATATTCTGCGAGAGCATCATGCTAATCTTGACCATGGAGATGAGAAGACTCAGATCATAAAGACGGCACTCGAGTTCATATCCAATGATATTGCCTTGATTGATTTAGGTCCAAAGTCATACCCCACCACACACAGTATGACTGACATCGATAGTCAGCTGACACTTGTTCCTGCAAGCCTTCAGATGTTCTTGAGACCGATTGTCAAGACAGACGTCCCCGCGACTCCGTGCTGTCTTCAGCAAGCTTGCCTTCAGTGTATCTGCAGTCAAATTATCTGGCACTCTGTATTTCTTTCTAGCTTGTGCTGGATTATTTTTGTAGAGCTGGGCTGGTTGGTTGCAAAGAATGCATACATCCTTATACAGGAGGTCAACTGACTGTGATCTTCTAGAACTGCAGCCAGTTGATGAACTGAACTCACAAGTAGTGCGTCTTCTCTTCAACTTTGATGACTCTTTCTCTGCCTTTGATGCTTGAGCTGACTTCTTGGTGGTTGCAACAAAGTTGTTGTACAGATCATTTTTACACTTCTGGTGGTACCTCAGTTTTCCTTCCTTTTGAGCCTCCTTCATACGTTCCACAACAGTAACATTTTCGACAGTTTCTGCTTGTTTCAATAAAGTTGAGTATCCCTTTGGAGTTGCCTGTATGAGCCTTTCAGCTGGTGTATCCGAGCGTGCACAGATGAAGCAATTGAGCACAGGTGGAGTAACGTCTTCATCCATATTGCTAGACTCCATGTCCTGCAAAGTAGAAAATGAGATATATTTAGAAATTATTTTTCCACAAAGGAGTGTCTGTGGTGAAATATAAATGTTAACAATCAACTCAGAATCATGAAAAACCCTTATTTGACCCCTCATAAGTTACTTAAGGGCCGATTTTAAAAAATAAAAATTCTCGAAAATTATTTTTCGGTACCCGAATTCAACAGCTTTTTTTCTGGGTTTCCCACGGGAGTTGACCTTCAACATTTTAACACATGTTATTACACACCTTTACAAACATATTGGTGAAGAAATTTTTTGGTAACAATTTAGTTAACAGATTTTCATATGTTTCCCTTACTAGCAGGACAATGAATGGAGCCAAATACAGGCAAATCCTTGAGGAGATCCAGTTACAGAGTACAAAAGACCATAGACTGCGGCGAAGATTTACGTTCCAACAGGACAATGTCCCCAAGCATACAGCCAAAGCAACACTGGAATGGCTTTAGAACAAGAACGTGAACATCCTCGAGTGACCCAACCAAATCCCAGGCTTGAATCCCATTGCTAATCTGTGGAAAGACTTGAAGATTGCTGTTCACCGACGTTCCCCTTCCAACTTCACAGAGCTTGAGCAAATCTGCAAGGAAGAATGGGAGAAACTCTCCAAAACCAGATGTGCAAAGCTGATGCAGACATACCCAGGAAGACTCAAAGCTGCAATCACTGCCAAAGGCGCTTCTACAAAGTATTGACTCAAGGGGTTGACTATTTATGTAAATTAGATAATTCTGGATTTCATTTTTCATTATTTTGTAAAAATTTATAAAGAAAAAATGCCACTTTGACATTATGGACTCGGTGCGCTCCGTGCACCTCACCACATGTCGTTTCAGAGGGATAGACATCTTTAACCATTTCAGTGCCTTTTGGGTCTTCATGGTGTTTTGGGTCTTCAGGGTCTTTTGGGTCTTCATGGAGTTTTGGGTCTTCAGGGTCTTTTGGGTCTTCATGGTGTTTTGGGTCTTCATGGTGTTTTGGGTCTTCATGGTGTTTTGGGTCTTCAGGGTCTTTTGTATCCTCTGGGCCTTTAAGGGTATTTTGGGTCTTTGGGGTGTTTTGGGTCTTCATGGTATTTTGGGTCTTCGGGGGCTTTTGGGTCTTAAGGGTATTTTCATTCCTCTGGGTCTTTAAGGGTCTTTGGTGTATTTTGGTTCTTCGGAGTATTTAAGGGCCTTTTGGGTCTTCATGGTCTTTAAGGGTATTTGGTGTCTTCAGGGTGTGTTGGGTCTTCAGGGTGTCTTGGGTTTTCAGGGTGTTTTGGGTCTTCAGGGTTTTTGGGGTCTTCAGGGTTTTTGGGGTCTTCAGGAGCTTTTGGGTCTTCAGGGGCTTTTGGGCCTTAAGGGTATTTTGGTTCATCTGAATATTTAAGGATGTTTTGGGTCTTTGGGGTCTTTTGGGTCTTTTGGGTCCTCTGTGCCTTTAAGGGTATTTTGGGCCTTTTGGGTTGTTTTTGGGTCTTTGGGGTCTTTGGGGTGTTTTGGGTCTTTGGGGTCTTCAGGGTTTTTGGGGTCTTCAGGAGCTTTTAGGTCTTCAGGGGCTTTTGGGCCTTAAGGGTATTTTTTTTTTTTTTTTTTTTTTTTTTTTTTTTTTTTTTTTTTTTTTTTTTTTTTTTTTTGTATACAATATCGAGGCTCGTGAAAGAGCGAACATTAATCACACAGAAAGACAAACCGACACATAAAACATATAACATAGGGAGCGGTAGACAAGATGGGGAGAGAGGGGGAAGGACACAAACACAACATTTGAGAGCAGGGACCGAGAGACATGGAGACATCGAGAGATCTGAGAGAGGGCGAGGGCTTTGGGGGGGGGGGGAGCGTGGGAAGGGGGCAGTGGGAGAGGTATAAAACATATGGACACTGCCAGGACTTCCAGGAAAGAAGTTGGAATTTCAAACAAGGTGGATCTGGGGTGAATTAGCGGGGGTAGAAAAGATCAAGGTTTTGGATGGGGGAAGATAAGAGATGGTGGTGAACAGCTGTTTTAAAGACCTGGAGGGAGGAGTGGGATTGAAGGGAGTGAGGGAGTTTGTTCCAGAGGCGGGAGAAAAGAGGAATGAAAGAGTGAAGGTGAGCGGAGAGCCGAGATTTCGGCAGTTTAACCATCAGAGGGTTGCTGGCAGATCTTGTGCGACCTGTAGGAATATTTGGGGGACAGAGCACAGAGAGAGCTGGGGGTGCAAGGCCGGAGAGGAGTCGGTAGAAGACAGAAAGATTTTTGGTTCATCTGAATATTTAAGGATGTTTTGGGTCTTCGGGGTCTTTTGGATCTTCAGAGTCTTTTGGGTCTTTTGGGTCTTCGGGGTCTTCGGGGTCTTCTGTGCCTTTAAGTGTATTTTGGGCCTTTGGGTTGTTTTTGGGTCTTTGGGGTCTTCAGGGTTTTTGGGGTCTTCAGGAGCTTTTGGGTCTTAAGGGGCTTTTGGTTATCTGAATATTTAAGGATGTTTTGGGTCTTCGGGGTCTTTTGGATCTTCAGAGTCTTTTGAGTCTTTGGGGTGTTTTGGGTCTTCCGGGTATTTTGGGTCTTCAGGGTCTTTTGGATCCTCGGGGCCTTTAAGGGTTGGGGTGTTTTGGGTCTTCAGGGTAGTAGCAGTGGTAGTTGTGATAGTAGTAGTAGTAGTAGTAGTAGTAGTAGTAGTGGTGGTGGTGGTAGTAGTAGTAGTAGTAGTAGTAGTAGTAGTAGTCGTCGTAGATTACTAGATACGCAAAATCACATCATAAATAGGTCATAACAATGGACATCAAACCATTTTTGATATATGTGGGACCCCAACGAAGGTGGGAAAAATTACAGCCATGAAACAAGTAGTGGATAGATACTGTTTATGATGTAGGTTATGACAATAACACTAAATACAAAACAATACCTGAGTGGACATGAAAAAAACACTTATGGAGAAAAGACGAAGAAAATAAAAGAAGGTCAGACCAAAGTGCGCGGCACAGGTAGGGAAGGAGAAGTGTGAAGAGGAAACGGGCGATGACAGGTCATTCATATAAGAAAGGAAGAGAGTAAAAAAATCCTCAGATTTCCGAGTGGGTGCCTCATCTTTATGCAAAAGACACCGTTAATATTCTGCACGGGCCGTGGAAGAGGCGTTGAGCTGCTTAAAGGGCCACCCTAATGAAGCCGTCGTGCTATCGCCGAGGAGAGCGGCCATGACAGGCCGCGTAATGGGCTGTCCGAGGCCCGGCGGGCCTGGCAGGGCGCGACGGACAGGCGAGGCCCGTTAACCCCACGTCTGGAGCTTTGCGTCCCTTCGCTACCTCCGGCGAGCGGCGAGCACGTGGCTAAAACGTACAGGTGGTGGCACCGGGAGAGCAGCAATTAAAGCGAGCGTCGGGGTGCCCGCAGCCCCGGGTCAAGTCGGGATGCAAATTTACCGAGGGAGAGTAAGGTGTCTCCCAACACCGAGAGCCGATCCCACACGAGCTGTCTGTGCGTAAGCGCACACGAATAATGAATACATCGAGGTACATGCGGCCGCTTCTGAGAAATGGCACGTCTTACGCAATTACGCCTCACCATTTGCAGTGGACATTGTCTCCACACTCCACAGCGATGTGTCCACCTTGCTCGTTAGACTGTATTATGTCCCGGATGCATTAAACCATTTTTGGTGGAAAACTGTTTGGATCATTCTGTGGAACTGTGGAAATAAATGTATTCATCCAGCGTGCTGTTTGTTTAATGGTGACTGTCAATCTTGGCAGGATGGGTCTCTTGATAGCTCATCTTCAGTCCACGGAGCAATAAAGAGGGCAAAGGCCCAAATGCATGTTCATACAATAAACCCTTTACCCTGATCCAAAGGCCCAAATGCATGTTCATACAATAAACGCTTTTACCCTGATCCAAAGGCCAAAATGCATGTTCATACAATAAACGCTTTTACCCTGATCCAAAGGCCCAAATGCATGTTCATACAATAAACGCTTTTACCCTGATCCAAAGGCCCAAATGCATGTTCATACAATAAACCCTTGTACCCTGATCCAAAGGCCCAAATGCATGTTCATACAATAAACCCTTTACCCTGATCCAAAGGCCCAAATGCATGTTCATACAATAAACGCTTTTACCCTGATCCAAAGGCCCAAATGCATGTTCATACAATAAACGCTTTTACCCTGATCCAAAGGCCCAAATGCATGTTCATACAATAAACCCTTGTACCCTGATCCAAAGGCCCAAATGCATGTTCATACAATAAACCCTTTACCCTGATCCAAAGGCCCAAATGCATGTTCATACAATAAACGCTTTTACCCTGATCCAAAGGCCCAAATGCATGTTCATACAATAAACGCTTTTACCCTGATCCAAAGGCCCAAATGCATGTTCATACAATAAACCCTTGTACCCTGATCCAAAGGCCCAAATGCATGTTCATACAATAAACCCCTGTACCCTGATCCAAAGGCCCAAATGCATGTTCATACAATAAACCCTTGTGCCCTGATCCAAAGGCCCAAATGCATGTTCATCTAATATATAAAGCTCATTCTAACCACTGACTGATACACTGACTGATATTAATGTTCGGTACCTTCCGAGTGTTGTAGAAAGCTGAAATTTGGCGTGCCGACGGACATCAAAGCCGCTACACTGGGAAAAACCACAGAACCATCAGAAAGCGTCTGTAAATGAAAACCTACGTCAAAAAAACCCGTAAACTTGTCCATAAAAAACCTCAATCGATATCTAGCATTTGAAAACTCTAATTTCTATACCTGTAAACTGTAACTGTTAAATAAACATGACAATAATGTCCGTAAATAAAAAAAGAAAAAGCATCTGTAATGAAAATTTACGTTTAAAAAAACCGTAGATGCATACATTAAAAAAAAACTTCATCGATATCTAGCATTTGAAAATTGTAATCTTACTATAATTCACCAAATGTCCGTCTGTCTGTTCGAATCTACCGTAAAAACTGCTGAAACGATCGCAAATATATTTCGGGTGGGTAATCCTGGGACCCCTGGGAGTAAAATAGGCTATTTAGTTTTCCCAATTTCAGCTTTGGTCTCCAGCATTCTCAGGTTTGGACTCCCGCATAACATTCGCATTCGCATAACGTTCATTGTGACGATGTTCTCATTGTGACGATCTTACTATAATTCACCAAATGTCCGTCTTTCTGTCTGTTCGAAGGTACGGTAAAAACTGCTGAACCGATCGCAAAGATATTTTGGGTGGGTAATCCTGGGATCTCCAGGAGTAAAATAGGCAATTTAGTTTTCCCAATTTCAGCTTTGGTCTCAAGCATTCTCAGGTTTGGACTCCCGCATAACATTCGCGTTCGCATAACGTTCATTGTGACGATGTTTTCATTGTGACGATGTTGTGACGATGTATGTGTTCATGGTAGTGTTTGACGTGACAGTGTGAACGTAATTTCGTAATGTTTTTCGTTTCGTAATCCTTTAATGAACGTTTAATGCTTAATGAACGTTTAATGTTTAATGAACGTTTAATGTTTAATGAACGTTTAATGTTTAATGAATGGTTAATGCCCTGCGATGTCGGGGCCGCACGCGCGCTACACTGGACGGGCCAGCGTGTACCTTGCCCTTCGCCGTCAGGCTCGGGTAAACCGCTGAGCCCCATCCGTGATGGGGACTGGGGCTTGAGACAGTGTCCCACGAACGAGGAATTCCCAGTAAGCGCGAGTCATCAGCTCGCGTTGATTAAGTCCCTGCCCTTTGTACACACCGCCCGTCGCTACTACCGATCGGACGGTTTGATGAGATCCTCGGATCAGCCCCTACACGGGCCGTTCTCGGCTCGTGCCGGTGCACCGAAAAGATGAGCGAACTTGACTGTCTGGAGGAAGTAAAAGTCGTAACAAGGTTTCCGTCGGTGAACCTGCGGAAAGATCATTATCGGGACAACATGAGAGCGAGCGAGACGCGAGACGTACGTGGTACGTGATCGTCCATGTACTGTTTAGCCATGTACTGTTTGGATTTTGATGATTTGCGTGTGATATGATTCAACGGATGTTTATATGAATCGTTTAAAATAAAAAAGCCTTCAATTTCTGATATTTTACCTTTTCATTTGGGCATCCCAATTGAAGCCCCGCCCATAAGGCGGGTACCGTTGCTAGTTTCTATAACTGTAAAATGTGAAATAAACATATAATGTCCGTAAATAAAAAAGAAAAATCGTCCATAAATGAAAATTTACATTAAAAAACCGTAATCGCATCCGTAAAAAAACCCTCAATATCTTGCATTTGAAAATTCTAATTTCTATAACTGTAAACTGTGAAATAAACATGACAATAATGTCTGTAAATAAAAAAGAAAAATCGTCCATAAATGAAAATTTACATTAAAGAACCGTAAACACGTCCGTAAAAAAAAAAAAAACGTCAATCGATATCTAGCATTTGAAAATTGTAATTTTTATAACTGTAAACTGTGAAATAAACATGACAATAATGTCCACAAATAAAAAAGAAAAATAGTCCATAAATGAAAATTTACATAAAAGAACCGTAAACGCGTCCGTAAAAAAAAACCTCAATCGATATCTAGCATTTGAAAATTGTAATTTCTATAACTGTAAACTGTGAAATAAACATGACAATAATGTCCGTAAATAAAAAAGAAAAATTGTCCATAAATGAAAATTACATCAAAGAACTGTAAAAGCGTCCGTAAAAAAAACCTCAATCGATATCTAGCATTTGAAAATTGTAAGTTTTATAACTGTAAACTGTGAAATAGAAATCTCAATGAAAATTTACATTAAAAACCGTAAACATGTCCGTTAAAGAAATAAGAAAACTTAAAATCAATATCTAGCATTTGAAAATTTTAATTTATACAAGTGTAAACTGTGGAATAAAAATCTCAATGAAAATTTACGAAAAAACCCTAACCATGTCCGGCAAAGAAATAAACAAAAAAAAAACTAAATTGATATATAGCAGCAGTCAGCTATAGTCATAATGCTTCTGTTTATTATGCACTTATGTACCGTACTACGAAGCACAGTTTGTTATTGCTTACACAATGTGACTTGGGGATCGGAAGTAGTGGGGTGGGGGTTAAATGCCTTTCTATACAAAATGTTGTTGTTGTTTTTTATTCAAAGCCTCATGAAACATATATTTTATTCCAAACACCAAAATACTTGGTCATACAAAGCCTTCAAAGGTTTGTCAAAACAATACAGTACATGCCTTGGCCTTAAGGTGATACATACATGGTGATACAAGAAACACCTTTTTATACAGAGGTCTACGCTCATGGATGAGCGAAATGACAGAGGGCAATAGGTTTACAGGCTGACAGAGGGTAAAAAGGGCAACAAGCAGACATAACACATGGACACATTGCGAATATGTAGGTGAGTGGCAAGAATAGAAGAGGGCAAAAAAGGCCATTGAAAGTGCAAAGAAGGCGATTTTTGTTCTATACTGTTCAAGTATATCATTACCCTGCACTCGCGAAGCGAAAAGCAGGATTAGGCAATCGGTTGCGTACGTGTGGCGTACGTGTCTGCATTTTTTAAATTCATTTTCTCGGCAACCATTGGTCCGATTGACACAAAATTTTACCATCGGAGCGCCTCCTCCTGTATAATATTTTAATAATTATGACGTCATCTGTCACGTGGTATGGGCGCCATCTTGGGAAAAAAGAGAAAAAAGTTGCACCTCTATTTCTCCAAAACCGCTCCATGGAAAAATTGAAACGTGCCTCATTTTAAAGAACTCCACACGGGGAATATGTTTTGTTAACCATGACGTCATTGGCGCCTTAATTATGTTGTCATAATTCAACAGGGACATCGCTTAGTCTGATCAGTTTGAAATTTATTGAGCGTGATCTATGCAACAATTATATTAGAGAATATAAATTTATGATGTCATCGCTCACATGGTCTGGCAGCCATATTGGATCAAAGAAAAAAATCCTTCAAAAACAGAAGAGTTGGCTCACACCAAGTTGACTGCGCAGGGTATGTATTCTATGAATACCATCTAGTTCAATTAAGATTTTGAAGGTTGTTGGAAAAAAAATCAGAAGTACACCACTGTTGCTGCAGCGTCTTTTACACCACATTATTTAACAATGAACACGTTACATTGGTTATTTCTGCCTGGTGTTTGTGTTATTTATGACATCATTAAAAACAGTTGGTTTGCTCTTTGGAATGATTTTCAATTCGGTTTGACTGCCAGACGGAGTAGAATAAATTATCACACTCCTCCCTGCACATACACGATCAGGATGAATTCAGAGCTGAAGTTCTGCTTCTTCTTTGTTTGTATGCCTGTGCAGTGTCCATCCATGCCCCAAAAGGAACGATTGGTCATGGCCATGGACTGAAGTGGTGGGGCGCAGGTATTGGTTAGAGTGTGAAGTCATTGTGGAACATTCGAGAACGGAGGAAGAAAAAAGGCAACGCAACTGCCATTTTCTCTCTCATTTTCTCTCTCATTCTGTGTGTGTCTCTCTCTCTCTCTCATTCTCTCATTCTCTCTCTCTCCTCTCTCTCTCTCTCTCTCTCTCTCTCTCCCTCTCTGTCTGTCTGTCCTGGGCTACGCGGCAGGTGGTTGCATTTCCTTCGCTCTCTCTCTGTTCCGGAGTTTGTGTGGGTTGGACGCTTGTACTTGTGGCTCTTGGCTGCATCTGGTTTGTGTGCACTCCTGGAATTTCGGGACGGTCGGAGCTCAGTGCAGCCAAACAAGAAGGACCAAGGGAGGAGCTCTTGCCTGGTTGCCTAGTGCCGGCGGCTGGTGGTGGACCCGACTTTGCACCAACGCATGTTTTCCCACGCAGGGATGCAGGGCCCTGTGACAGAACCAAACCCTCGTCGAGCCCAGAACTGAGTGCCGGCAAAAAGGGGGGATTTTATTTGATTTTATCATTTCCTTGTCTGTATACGAGTCCGTGAGAGGATCCTCATACTCGAGGAATTATAGATCTTATCTCATTTTTCATTTGTATTGCCTGCATTATTTTCATTAAACCTTTATTTGTTGCATTATCAATTTATTGTCTTGTACGTTTATTTGTTAGTGGTTTCGGAAAAACCTCACCGCGGCCGTCTGTTCAAATAAGACCAGGTACCGCCACTTCCCTTGTGCGCCAGGAAGAGATAACACCGCCATATTTTCGGCTCATACACCTCGGAGATAAAGCTCGGTCGGCCATCCATCACACAGGGGTCTTAACCCCAGGGACGCAACAATATTACACCACATAAGTGCAGGTGGGACACCAATTGAAAGGTTTCTAAAGTTAATTGTGATTGAGGGGCATGACAAGGAATCTCTTGACAAATGTGCTTCTCAGTATGTTGATGACCTGGAAATTCCTATTTTTGACTGTCCTGGTCAAATAAACGACAATGCCAGAAACATGGCCAGAAAATATTCAGGAGTTAATCAAAGGATAAAAACATAAATCCACTTGCACAATTTTGTTGTTTGGTCAGGGAATTCATTAAATCTCGTTGTTTCATGTGCTGCAGAAGGCTGTGTCAAATCTGTTTCATTTTTGGGGATTTATTCAAGCGACAAGCCTTTGTCAAGTACAATATGGTCAGCCAGATGTGATGCAACACGGTCATTTAAGAAAATCTATAAAGGCATTTACTTTGTTCTGCAAGCTATTTCCACAAACAATGACGAGACACCTCCGACATGCAGGGAAGCTTCAGATTTGGCTAACAAGATGGAAATATATGAGTTCGCCATCTTGTGCGTTGTGCGTGGCAATTCTGCATCCGTTCAACATCAAAAGCAAAACTCTGAAAAAGGAGACAGCGGAACTGTCCACAATCGTTCAACGATATGAAGGCTTGGTGACATTCGTGGAATCTTTGTGAATCAAATACGATGCCTTTGAGGAAGAGGCTAAGAAAATGGTGGACGGAAATGCGAACAGTGAAACGGAAACTCTTTTTTTGATGAAAAGCAGGACACTGACTGTGAAGTGAGCTTATCTGCTGGAGAAAACTTTCGCGCAATGACCTTTGGAGTGATTTTGGATTCCATGATGGTTGAACTTAACCATATAAAACAAGTCTATGCCGTACTTCTTGAACAGCTTCGGCTGCTCTTTGAATTGCAAACACTTTGTACTGCTAGCATTCGACATCTTGCTGCAAACCTGCAGAGGTTGCACAATTCGGCTTTGGAAGAAAGTTGTCCTGATGACTTCTTTCATTTCTCTAGTTACCTGTCCAAGATTAACCAAGATCTTCCATCAACTCAGAAGTTGTTACAGCATATTCATGAATCCAAAATTGGCGGAGTGTATAGCGAATGTTAAAATATCACTGCGGATTTACCTAACATTGCCAGTGGCAAACACATAAGAAGAACGCTCATTTTCAGTTCTCAAGTGTGTGAAAAACAGGTTATGCTCCACGGTTGCCGAAGAACGATTGTGCGACCATTCTATTTTTGCCATCAACTCCGCCATTACTCAAACATTGAATTTTGATGACATTATAGACCATATTGCTCGGAGTAAAGCTTGTAAAAGGGCCGTCTAATGATCTCATGTGTGGTATGATTTATGTTTTCAATAAATATTTAGGTACAAATGTAAATGTGAACTTTTGAATTCATGGAGGGAAATTGGGATACATGTCATGTTGGTGCACAATTCCAACAAGCCTGGTTTTGGCTTAACGGTTAAGGTGGCTGGCTTGAGATACTAGGCTCTTGAGTTTTAGCCCCTGTCATCCGTTGAATTGACACCAGGTGGATTGACTCAGCCTGTCATCCTTCTGCGGTCGACAAAATGAGTTAAAGATGACTGGTAAGAGAAGGCATTGCATCAGCGGCACAGCACCACCCCCAGAAAATGATTCAACCAGCAGCCACGGGCTGCACACAAAACACCACAACTAGTTCCAACATTTGTACACAGTACACCAGTTCCCAAGCAGCATTTTTTGCATGGCTATGTTCACTTCTAGAGTTAGGAGTAATGTGCTTTCTTTTATCTACCATATAAAACACAATGTCAGTTTGTGTGTTTGTACAGATGTCTGTTCCACTTCGTAAGGGTAGGTTTTAAAGGCCAATCTTTCAACACGAATGTGTGTTCACTACCGTCTATTTTTGAGGATAAAACAAACTCGAAAAACAGTTTCCATAAAAGAGTAATTATGTCTCTTCTATTAGAAATGTAGATGGTGGCTTGCAAACCGAGCCTCAAGGGCGGTGTACAGAAGTGTTTTTTTAAATATAAATAAATAAAAGACGCAGGGAGATGGAATTTGCTGAAGGTGATGTGCAACATGCACAGAGTAAAACAAGTGTTCATTTACGGCCGTAGGATGTCTCATAAATAAAGAAGATACAAGCACATCTGACACTAGAGGCGCGTGCGATTTGGTCTCTTCTGAAGACAGAAGCCTCTTCCGGAAGATTGCTTTGTGCCGAACAGGCAGAAGAGAAGCAAGATGGTGGCCAAACATGTATTACTCGCGCTCATGATGGAAGAATTAGACAAAGATGACACTACATCACAAGTTGATGCAAATATCCAGATTGTGTTTTCACTTGCAAGTTTTGCTGCGTAAGTATAAGTATAACCTCTTCTCTTCCGCCTCTTCTTCCTATTCCTCTTCTAACCGCCTCTTCTGCTGGATAACGGGAAGAGGCACAAGAGCTTCCGAGAAGAGAAGAGTCCAAATCGAACGACCGGAAGAGATCGGAAGAGAGCTCTTCTGCTTCCAGAAGTGCAAATCGCATGCGCCTTAGGTCGAAGCTTCGGACTTTGGCATGCTCACGAGGCTGCACAGTAGAATAAATTGTTCCAACCAGTTATATTTGATGGGTATTTTTACTGTTAGTATAATAAAAACATGTTTCTTACATAAATCTGGGCTTTTTCTCATGCCTACTCATGGCGTCTGTCTGTCTGTCTGTCTCTCTTTCTCTCTCTCTCTCAAAACATTTTAAATGGCCTCGGCCCCACAAACTGTTAATCCAGCCCTGTTTGTAGGTTAGAGCAGCAATTTGGAATTTGGCCAGGGTGCCGGCGATGGCGCATCTACTCTTCACGAAGGTCACTGTGGGATCTTTAACATCCACTATCTAATGCCAGAAGATGGGACGAAGAGAATATTGTCGCATTTCCGGCAATTACAATCTATCCCAGGAACAAACAGCCGAACAAGTTTTTAACTCCGGAGCGTTCAGTTCAAATGTGGATTTTTATACACGGGGGGAGAAAGGGAAGGGAAAACCGAAGGGTCTTACCTGTTGCGATCACCGGCAGTTTCTGAACCTGTGAAAAATAAACTCAAACAAAACGGGTTTAAATGTACAAAAAGAAACAGGTTTATTAAAATGGATGCCGATACCAAGAAAACGGGACAGTAAACTAAGTTTCTAAACAGGACGTCCCCCTCACCAGACTTGAACACAGACAAAGGGAAGAATAACCTGGAAAATAATGGAGTGTGTGTGCATTTAGCTCCGATCACTGGTGGGATCTCGTCAGGGTCGTCAAAAGTAATCCGGGGCGCTGGTGACGTTGTGAGCGAAGCATGCTCGTTGGCAGGAACCAGGCCTCATTGCGCCCTTTCACGCTGCAGCGCTCGTACACTCGTCCACGCGCCGCCTCTCTAAT
This sequence comes from Myxine glutinosa, assembly GCF_964187855.1. Taxonomy (NCBI): domain Eukaryota; kingdom Metazoa; phylum Chordata; class Myxini; order Myxiniformes; family Myxinidae; genus Myxine; species Myxine glutinosa. The sequence goes on from NC_136269.1 coordinate 95,975,013, forward strand.
CAACTGCAGCTCTCAATCCCGGACACCAGACGAACAGGGGAATGACAAGATGATGCCGGCACACAACCGCTTGCCAGGACGTTGAGGTCCAGGACGTCAAGACAGGAGAGTAGAATCGTCAGCACACAGCCATCCACCGTCACCCAGAACACGAGCAGGCCAAAAGGATCAGGAGAACAAGAAGGCACGAGAACAAGAAGGGCCAAGAGCAAGAAGGGAGAAGAGCGCAAGAGTCCTGGCCAGACGTGGTTTTTACGTCCCACCTCTGACGTCATTGGCGCTTTTCCTCCAATCCCTTGAGGCCAACAGCACAGGTTCAGCTCCCCACCAATCAGCGTGCAGTCCGCCTTCTGACGCCGTCGGTCATGCCTTGCCAATCAACGTGTTGTTTCTTGCTCGTCCTGGCCAATCATGGCTCCTTGGTGTGTGCCTTTGGCCTGGTCGACTTTTGTGGTGATGTAGCTGGTTGACGTCCCATCGGTAGTGCTCAGAACTGGCTTCCGGTTGGTTTTATTGTTATTTAGTGTAGTTAATGGACATTTGCTGCGCTCTGTGTCCAATGCAGTGCTATAAGAGACAAAGGATAAATCACAAAGGGTAAGACATACAGGGAATTAACATAATTCCTGAGCTAGTTAACATGCCCCGCCCAATTGTGATGGGGACAAATATACAACTTTATCCGACATTCGGACTACACAAGTACTTATTACATCAAGGTCTATACACGACAATCGGAGCATGCTACCTATACAAATCTACCTGGTCTAATGGTGTCAATACCCCACCGACATAACAATATGCATGAGGTCTGCAGTAATGATAATTGTATTACAACCCATCAGTCAACCTTATAGTCCAGTTTGGAGATACGGCCCACCAAAGACTGGTTGCAGTATTTTGAGACCTCAAGCTTCCAGGGATTGCACCTTTCGCAGAGATTTGCAAGATAATTAAACAGGGGAGTGGACGGACAAATACCTACCATCAACAGACAGCTTGAAATGTATGGCTGGGTTCTAGACTGTACTAACATTTGAGAGATGGCCATGATCTCTCATTTAAGATTCAGAGCATCCATCCATTGTTGAGTTAAAAGACATAAAACTTTTCCATGGTAGAATGATTGAGTCAAAACTAAACTGGTGATCAGAGATTAGAGAGTTGCAGAAGAGATAATGGTGAGGTTTAATGATGGGGAGAAGGATAACCAGTCTGTACCTGAGTGAATCAGACATGGACCCATTCTCGTAGGTAGGGGGTGACATTGACAGCCTTTTGAGATGAAGGGAGGTGACAATCTGAAAAAGACCCGAACAAGAGTAAGAAAAGAGGAAAGGATACGTATGGCAGAAGCACGGTTTCTGAGGATTTATGTGCCAACTAGCAAAAAGCCCGTCAAACATGAACGGTTGGAACAGTTTATTTGATGGTGCAGCCTCGTGAGCATGCCAAAGTCTGAAGCCTTGGCCTAGTGTTAAGTGTGCTTATATCTTCTTGATTTATTAGACATCCTACAGATGTAATTGGACACTTGTTTTACTCTATGCGTGCTGCTCATCATGTGCAGCGAATTTCAGATACCTGCGCCTTGTTTTTTTTTTTTTTTTTTTTAAACGTTTCTGTACACCGCCCTTGAGGCTCGGTTTGCAAGCCACCATCTACATTTCCAATAGCGGATACATAATTAGTCTTTTATGGAAAATGTTTTTCGAGTTTGTTTTATCCTCAAAAATAAACCAAAGCGAGCACACATTCGTGTTAAAAGATTGGCCTTTAAAACTTACCCTTACGAAGGAGGACACACATCTGTACAAACACACAAACTGACATTGTGTTTTATATGGTAGATGGCAGCAGGTATAGTTGTAGGCCTACCTGTTGTTTTTCTCAGAAGAATTGCCTCTTTCTTTCTAAAAAAAACTCAAAACATGATGAAAAGCTAAATACTTGTACTTTTGCCAAAAGACCAAACTACACAAATCATACAAAGCCTTGAAAAACGTATCAAAAGAAAACATGTTCGAGTTGGCCCCGAGTCTAATGTGGGTAGTCATAAAAAGATACACTCTGTCTTAATGACATCTCCGGCAAGACAAAAATAAATTATAAAATGCAATGCTTTGGCGAGGACTGCACACCTGTTGACACTACATTACATCAGGGATACTTGAATCAAATTCCTCATTTCCATAATCCAAAACATCGTCAGTGACAACAGAAAGAGTACTTCGCCTTACAGCACATGGGGCATGTCGTGGTGTAGAAACTAACCAGAACATGTTGTAAACATAACATGAGCAGACCTGATTGTAAATCTATAAAGTAAATTCACAGCTGTAAAGCAAACTCATAAATAGATGGTCCCTCATAAAGGCCAAGCTCATTCATCCTCTTGAAAAATGAATGACTTTATAACAGGGACAGAGGTTAGTAAGAGAGACCCCCTCGCTCGTAACATAACCCCCACACTTTCGAAAAAACGGATGAGCAAACTTTATCCTTCAGCCAAGTTTCCTGTGTCCCAAAACCTCCTGAAGCATACACTTAACCGTGTAGGCCCATCTAACAATCCCATCATAAGCATAGAGAAAAGATGTCATGCTTTAAGTAAACCATCCTTGTTGGTCATTGTAGGTTCACAACTGTTCTGATCTGGTATTTAATGAAAGCACTTATCAGTTTCTTTGCAGACATTTTGTGTTCCATGCATCTTCAGGACCTGTCAGGAGACCTTTAATATTTTGGTTCATTATTCCTGTTCTCAGATGTTATTGTCGGCAAGACACGCAGGCAAGCAAGTATCATGATATTCTGGTGGATGGATATTGATTGGGAGTGGGCAGGCCTTCTTGGCAAGATGAAGTTTGTTTGTTTTCTTCCAGAGTGGGACAAGACATGCACGCATGGGATTCGAGGCTATAATGTTGCCTTAATGCCTTATGGTCATGCAGCGCAAGAGCGCATTGACCAATTGTCTCTACCTTAAAGCAACCAAGCTTGGTTGGTAGGATAGCTGAGAGGTATGCACATTCTCCTCTGAGCCATCCAGCCTGGGTTTGAGTCTTGACCTAGCTATACACTGTCATCCTGGTGTTTTGCAAGCAGGGTGAGGCATCCATCAATGTGTGCGCTGGCCCTACGATGGACGTTAAACTGAGCATCCCCTATCCCAGCATTAGTTGGTGGACATTAAACATCCCAAGGTAAGGTGCCTTTTACGAAGAGTAGACGAGCTAGTTCACGAAGAGTAGATAATGTTGGAGTAGGTCTTCTGTTTCACTAGTTCAATCAAGCACTCTGCTCTATAAACCAACCACACCCTGAAAGAACAAGCTCCCCATTGTAGCTTTGGAAAAAAGCAGCCTATTGCGTCTTCGTACCGAGGGCAAATTCTAAAATCTTGCCCTAATTTGCTGGAACACTGCATTGCCTTGTTTTATCAATGATTCCTATAGATAGATGGTAATTGCGACTGTTGTCCCTGAAGTGTTGATGTTGGAAACTATGTGCATTGCGGGCTTGGGTACGCGCGTGGTGCGTGCTTGACTGATTTCCTTTTCTACTGCACCTGACTTTCCTTATTACAATGTCAAACTTGCTTCATTTGCCAATTGTTTGTCTCCTAACAAAGATAAAGGGGTACATATTGATTGTAATATATGGCAGAAATTGTGTGAGTGCGCAGTTTTTTATGTTCTAGCTATGTTATAGCACACCTAAGTAAATAAATATCAGTTCTCTTGCGAGGATCTTCAACGCAGGAGGACGCCATTTGGCCCATCAGGTCTGCGTAATAATTGTGAAGCTATGGATGTTTGTCCGTGCTTCATCCTTTTTAAATGCTGAGGATCAAGCGAGGAAGCAGCACCTGTCATTTCTAAAGTCTTTTGTACGACTCGACCGGGTTTTGAACAGCCGACCTCCAAGACTCGGGGCGGATGCTCCAAGCGTTACACCGATGAGTCTGGTATGTCATGACACTGTCAGAGCGGAGACTCGAACCATAACGCAACCGAGACGCCACCTACTGTTATTAAATAATGGCAATACCCTTTCCCTATCCAATACTTTGGTGGGAAGGGGAGGATGGTGGTGCTTCGTATGCAGCCAGTGGCTGCTTGGCTGCATCATTTTCTGGAAGTGTGGCCATGCTGCTGATGTAGTGCCACTGTTACCGGTCATCCGGTACTCATTTTGCCGACGTCGGAAGGATTTGCAAACCGAGCCTCAAGGGCGGTGTACAGAAGTGTTTTTTTTAATATAAATAAATAAAAGACGCAGGGAGATGGAATTTGCTGAAGGTGATGTGCAACACGCACAGAGTAAAACAAGTGTTCATTTACGGCCATAGGATGTCTAATAAATAAAGAAGATACAAGCACATCTGACACTAGGTCGAGGCTTGTGCAAAGGCTGAGTCAACCCACCTGGCACGATAGGGGCTTGAACTCAGGATCCTAAGATCTCAAACCAGCCACCTTGACTGTTAAGCCAACACTGAAGGGGAAGAGGTGGATGAGGAGTGAGACCTTCATAAGGCATGACCATGGATCATGACCCAAATAGAGACAGTGTTACAGAAATTTGCACAGGTTCATATAAACACTGGACCGGCAGGATGGCCGATAGGTACGCACACTCACCTCTGAGCTGTCTCGTCTGTGTTCGAATCTAGATCATGCCATCGTTTCACAGACTAAGTGAGGCAACAATGTGTGTGCCATCCCATCTTTTAGCATCAATCGGTGGACATTAAAGATCCTGCGGTGTCCTTCGCAAAGAGTAGGCGAGCTATAGCCGGACCCTGAACAAGTTTCTGCCCTGATTATGGATGTGAAGGCAAAGGCGAGTCACTCAGCAGAACCCTTGCCAATAAACTGCTTTGGCAACACAGATACTCCGTAAAGGGTATGGTACATCTTTTCTCACCGCAACACCACCACTGCCATTTTGACCAATTCAAATTCAAAATAATTGTCAGATCGCAGGCGCTGTGGGCAGAAAATAAAGTCACGACACTTTGAACATCAGATGAACAAGTCCAAGGTTGCCATGGAAACGTTTGAGGTTCAAAACAAAGGTATTGGGTATTCTATGCCTCTGCAAAAATAGATAGAAACCGTCTATTTAATCCATTGTTACACTGCGTTGATTAACCAAGCTGGTGGAGCGTTCCACGGACCCATGAGAGGAATATTTAAGAATGGTTATTTGGCCAGCCACAAACCCTTCCTTCCCGTGGTGCTCACTAAACGGAGATGCACATTATGGCAGGCGGATCCCGGCAGGGGACGAGCCAGCGAGGTTAACGAGATGGGACGAGCGCCAAGGGAAACTTTGAAGATCGAGGGCCGCACTTCGCTTCGAACGGATGTCCGTCCCTGGATGCTTTCCGTCTATCTTCCCTCCTTATAATTATCACCTGCGATGTGTGAGCGAGGGATGCACCAACCAACCCCTCAAATATGTCATGTGATGTATAAGTGGTAGCTTGTAGCTGTTGCTGTATTTCAGCCCTGGGAGTAACTGCTGAAATCGATCTATCTGGGTTCTTCCCAACATCTTTGATTTTTGTTCCTTTCACATTTATTTCTACTTTTTCACATTTCTCTTTATTCATTGTAATTCTTGCCTTTTCCTTTTTTTGTTCATTTACCTCTCTTTTACTCTTTATTTCTCTCTTTCTTTATCCATCTGTCAAGAGAGAGTGAATTCTAACCATGCTTTATGTAAGGCTCCCTTGGCCTTTCACTGGGTTTGAGGGTAGAGGAGTAGCAGTTGAAAACCGAATCCTATCCAGGTTCTTCCTGATGATCTTTGCTCTTTGCTTATTGTAAAGGATCTGTCTAGTTCCTTCTGATGACTCCAATTCAGCATTTGGTCTTTCATTTGATTTAATGCACGCAAATTATGGTCAACAGAAATCACACCATCTCGATGCATTTTATTAAATGGATTCTATGGCAATATTTTTTTATTACCAAAAGTAGAACGAGATCAACAACTAAAATCCAATTGAAGATCCGTCTTGGGTCTGTCTAGCACATAGCCTACCCAGCATAGCCTAGTCTCGTGTAAAGGATCTGTCTAGTGTGTAGCCTACATAGTATAGGCTAGTCTAGTCTCGTGTAAAGGATCTGTCTGGTGTGTAGCCTACATAGCATAGCCTAGTCTAGTGTCCAATGCACAGGATCTGTCGAGTGTGTAGCCTACCTCGCATAGCCTAGTCTAGTCTAGTCTAGTCTAGTGTAAAGGATCTGTCTAGTGTGTAGCCTACATCGTATAGGCCAGTCTAGTCTTGTGTAAAGGATCTGTCTGGTGTGTAGCCTACATAGCATACCCTAGTCTAGTGTCCAATGCACAGGATCTGTCGAGTGTGTAGCCTACCTCGCATAGCCTAGTCTAGTCTAGTCTAGTCTAGTCTAGTCTAGTGTAAAGGATCTGTCTAGTGTGTAGCCTACATCGTATAGGCCAGTCTAGTCTTGTGTAAAGGATCTGTCTGGTGTGTAGCCTACATAGCATACCCTAGTCTAGCATCTAGTGTGTAGTGTGAAGGATCTGTCTAGTGTGTAACCTACCTTGCACAGCCTAGTCTAGCATCTAGTATAAAGGATCTGTCTCGTGTGTAACCTACCTTGCACAGCCTAATCTAGCATCTAGTGTCTCGTGTGAAGGATCTGTCTCGTGTGTAACCTACCTTGCACAGCCTAATCTAGCATTTAGTGTAAAGGATCTGTCTAGTGAGTAGCCTACATAGCATCGCCTAGTCTAGCATCTAGTATAAAGGATCTGTCTCATGTATAGCCTAGTCTAGCATCTAGTATAAAGGATCTGTCTCGTGTGTAACCTACCTTGCACAGCCTAATCTAGCATCTAGTGTCTCGTGTGAAGGATCTGTCTCGTGTGTAACTACCTTGCACAGCCTAATCTAGCATCTAGTGTGAAGGATCTGTCTAGTGAGTAGCCTACATAGCATAGCCTTGTCCAGCATCTAGTGTGAAGGATCTGTCTAGTGAGTAGCCTACATTGCATAGCCTAGTCTAGCATCTAGTGTAAAGGATCTGTCTAGTGTGTAACCTACCTTGCACAGCCTAATCTAGCATCTAGTGTCTAGTGTGAAGGATCTGTCTCGTGGCAAGCCTTCCTAACAAAGTCTAGCACCACGCATATAGTGTAAAGGATCTGTCCAGCACGTAACCTTCCTAACCTATCCTCAACTAGCATCTAGTGCTTAATGTAAGGGATCTGTCTAGCATTTCAACCTTATCATAACCTTCATTAGGGGCTACGAAGGACAATGTGTGCTTGAGTTTAATATACCCTTTCAGAATAGTGGATAGTTGCACGAGACCCAAGGTACAGTCAGATAAATGGAAAAGCATCTTAAGTATTTTCGACAAGCATGCTCACACTCCTCTAATGGATAAACATTGAGGGGGATATAGAGAGCACTGTATGTTCAATTAACGATGCAGAAGCAATACCTCTTGTGAGTATGGTTCCCATGCATCGACCACAAATGCAATGAACTTGGGATGTCTTAGTCAGCCAGTCTTGTATTCTCTCGTAGAGTGAGAACCTCTTTTATTGTGTCAGTGCAGCAAACACACTGCCAGGCCCGACACAACGATGGACGGGGATACCAATGATGAGGCAATTAGCCATCAAATGAAATTTCGGAAGGGAGTTAAACCCATGGCATGCAAATTGGCACAGCTCAGAGAATAATGGTTAAATTGCTTGTTCTTCTTGCATATAGCTACGGGGGCTTTTCCGCTCTGTTAGGAAACAAAATGAATCGTTCTGTCAAACTCTGGCTCGACTCACACGCATACATCAGCACGAGTCTGCACCATTGACCAAGCGCAAGGAAACCCTCTTGCAATGCCCGGGAAAGCCGCAGCCACGTAATAAATGGTGCGGTATTGACCCCACTGATGTAATAAAAACGAGCTTCTGTGGGGGCGAGAGCATCGGAGCTCTAAAAGCTTTCAGGGGAAAGAGCTCGCTATACCTTTGGGAAGCGAGGCACCTTGAAAAGGATAAACAGAGCATTCAAAGCTGAGTCGATAATAAGGGGGCGAAACGATTAAAAGGTTTACGGGGGTAGATGGAGGAGTCCAACCGAGCTCATTGTAACATATCAGCAATATATATATATATATACTGTACATACACTACCAGTCAAAAGTTTGGGTACACCCAACATGTGTTTAATGTGCAAAATGAACGTACGATGTGAACAAAACTCTTACCAAAGATATATCTGCTTATCTACTGATCATATCTTGTGCTTCAATGCATTTTTCTTGTGCAAAACATAGGTTTAAAGCAATTTTTTGAATAGGTCGAAAAGTCAAATACTAAATCCAAACTGAAACACGAAGTTAATGTTATTAACGTTTTATCTCGGGAGCAAAAACCGTTTACAAATACTCTGCTCTGCGTGGAATAATTGTTTGTGCTTAGTTTATTCATCATGTGCAATGTCTATTATAGCCAGGTGATGCAAAAAATGTTTACAGAAAGGCCAGCCATACAATCTAATGAGTGAGGGGGAGGGGGGAGGGGAAGGGGTGGGGGGGACGGGAGGGGGAGGGGGAGGGGGGAGGAGGAGGGGGGAGTGGAGGGGAGGGGCAGGGGGAGGGGGAGGGGAAGGGGAAGGGGTAGGGGGAGGGGAAGGGGAGGGGGAAAAGGGAGGGGGAAAAGGGAGGGGAAAAAAGGGAGGGGGAGGGGGAAAAGGGAGGGGGAGGGGGAAAAGGGAGGGGGAGGGGGAAAAGGGAGGGGGAGGGGAAAAAGGGAGGGGGAGGGGGAAAAGGGAGGGGGAGGGGGAGGGGAGAAGGGGAGGAGGTAGGGTGGAGGGGGAAGGGAGGGGGAGGGGCATACGGAGGGGGGAGGGGGAAGGGGGAGGGAAGGGGAGGGCCAGTCAACAATGACGTTGCAGTTCTCATGGTCAGAGAGCAGCACAACAATCGCGACATCGTCCTGAATCTTCGCAACAGCACGAAGCGGATTTTGGAGACTCACCGATCCTGTGACGCCCTCCAGTACCGGCGTTGCCGGGTGGGGGAAGGGAGACCCGTACATTCCCAACCCGTACATTCGCCCTGTCGACTCAAGCTCACTCGGACAAAAGCCTCGCACAAATTACACCGTGAAGGCCCAATGGCCATGTCTATGCCACAAATCAAGTATGTGAGCGAGTCGGGCACACTGAATTGAAAATATATAGAACGCTCATACTCCGTGAAAAGTGAAGCCAACTGGCGGCGGGGATGGAACATCACGTGATCGCTCTGAGCGAATCAGTGCGCTGCTCTGCCACCGGTCAGAATCCGTGTATAATATTCCTCGCTGAAAAAAAATCTATGTGAAACATGCTACTATCTATGCCAAATCATGCTAAATCATGCTAAATCATGCTAAATGCTAATCATGCTAAAATCTATGCTACTTGCTGTGAGTTTATGGCGGCAAGGAACATCACGTGATCGCGTCACGAACATCATTCGTGATCACGTCATCACGTGATCGTGATCGTCATCAATGAGCGCGAATGAGCAAATCAGCGCGCTGCTCTGCCACCGATTCAGATTCCGTGTATAATATTCCTCGCTGAAAAAAAATATGGATCTAAAGATGAAAGAAAAAAAAACCTATGTGGTGTGAATGGCAATGTTCCTCGCTGAAATGTGAAAAAACGCAATCGCTTTTCGCTCTGAAATACGTGCGAACGCGTAACTGAGTTAATGGCGGCAAGGAACATCACGTGATCGCTCTGAGCGAATCAGCGCGCTGCTCTGCCTCCGGTCAGATTCCGTGCATAATATTCCTCGCTGAAATGCGCTGAGGTAAAAATATGGTAAAAAAATATTATGAATTTTTTTTTTTTAGGTCGGCCATGTTCTTCCCAGGCTCAATGGCCATGTCTATGCCAAATATCAAGTACGTGAGCCTCTCCGTTTAGGAGTCTATCAGTAACATTACACACACACACACACACACACACACACACACTGTGTTTTATATATACTAGGGCATTGCCCGTACTATATCTATATCTAAAATTATATCCCCCCCCTCTATTTACATGAAATGGTTTGGTCCAAAGCGAACGGCTTGCGAGTACAGTGACAATCCCCCCCCTCTATTTACATGAAATGGTTTGGTCCAAAGCGAACGGCTTCCGGAGTTTGGTAAAGAAATCGCCATCGCGTGCACAAACGCGCAGGAAAGCGAATGAATCGCAAATTCGTTTTTATTAGTTTTAAAACATAGTTTAACGCCAACATAGTTTGCAAACGTGAAATAAATGAATACGCTCTCAAATGTGCCATCCGAGGCAGAGTGTGTCCGCCACGTTCGGCACACGCGATAGTTCGCTGCTCTCTGATTGGTTGAATCGTTTTTTGGACATAGCTCGGTAAGTAATTGTCCGATTAATATGAAACCTTGAAAAGGCACATCCTCGGGTCCCCAGCAATATACCTGGCAAGTTAAAAGTATATCGGACCCGTGGTTGTCGAGAAACAGCGGTCACAGACAAACGTACAAACGTACAGAGATTACTGGAATTTATAGATAGATAGATAATCTGATAATATAGTGCATGTATAATGCACTTACAAATCTCGAATCATCTATAAACTGTATCCAGATGTTCCACAAGCAGTGTGTTTCATCAGTGTGTGTCCACTTCCGGTTTCTCACATACTCTCTCGCAGACTGTCGTCCCTCAAATGGAGTTCAAGTGTGCATTCAGTCTGCCAACATTCATTGGTGGATGTAGAAGATACTATATGGTGTCCTTTGTGAAGAGTATGTAAGCTATCGCCGGTACCTTGGAACAAATTACAAATTCCTTCCGTGACTAGCAGAGGGCATTGCATCAGCGGCCCAGACGCACACTGACCCAATGATGCTACCCTGCAGCCTTGCGCTACATAAGAACGAAGACGTTGGTGGAATTTAGAGATTACATGGTGTCCTTTGCTAAAATGGTATGGGAGTTACTGCCGATACCACAAACAAATGAAAAATTCCTGCTCTAACGTACAGGGGACATTGCATCAGCGGTACAGCAGCGCCCCCCCAGTAAACAATGCAAATCCACAGCTGTGTGCTGCATCTGGAAGAGAGAAAAAAAACAGGCAGCAGAAGAAGAAGAACCATCGAATAATGATGAGAAAAAAAGAATGAGAAATGAGAAATGAGAGAATGAGAAGGAGAAAAAAAAAACCCTTAGGACATACACACTGGAGAGGTAGGTGCATACCGGAAGTTTGGTATGATTTCACAAAAATTTGAGGGAGCAGTTCAGTGACAACAGTCACTATATATATATATATAGTTCTATACGAGTTTAACCGGGTGCAAATTCCCTTTCATTTCGGTTCAAGATGGAGGATGTGTAATGTGATCAGTGCAAAGCAAACCACTTTTTTTACATTAAGGTAAACATCATAAAGACCTTAATATATATGGTCATTACTTTCCGGGGATGTGCCCTGTCGCACAAGACCTTTTATATGGATATGCACAAACATAAATGCTGTATAAGTCAGGAAGAATGGGGTCTTAATAAAGTGGTGTTCAAGCATGAAATTCTTACACTGACGGGGTCGCCTTAGCAATAAACATGTAAATTTTCCCCAACACTGCTCATTATGAAGAATCCTCATTACCAGCCATTAGCCCCGACGTTCATCACATTAATGTTCGCTCCTGCTGTTTAATAGAGTGGTCGTTGTTGTGTTTAATTAAGGAGCCGCCATCTGCAGAGTTCCTGTGCTGAAACCGGAGGCTAATTGATTTGCCTTGCGTTCTGCTCACTAATTAGCCTCCAGCTCCAGCTGCAGGGCCGCGCGCGCTAATTGAATGACGCGCGACGCGTCATTCCGGCGGTGCCGACGGGGTCCGACTCGGTGAGTCCGCGCGGCCACAACTCGCTCGCGTCAACCCTCGCACGAGACTCCCAGGTCTCACGGCCCTGTTCTACCGGTGGCTGTCTCGCTCTGCATCCACGATGGCTGCGGATTAAACGGGGCACCTTGGCCAAGACCATAGAGGGTCGCACGCACCACTCTCAGCCATCTGGACTGGGGTTGAGTCTTGACCGAGCTATAACCTGTCGTCCTGGTGTTTTCAGGCAGAGTAAGACATCCATCAATGTGTGCGCTGTCCCTACGATGTACGTTAAACTGAGCGTCCCGTCTACCAGAATTAGTTGGTGGACATTAAAGACCCCACAGTATCCTTCGCGAAGAGTAGGCGAGCTACCAGCAGCACCCTAAACAAATCACAAATTCCTGCTGTCACCAACAGGGGACCCTAACCCTAACCCAAACCCTAAACAACTCTAACCCTAACCCTAATAACAACCCTAACAACAACAACCCTAACCCTAACAACCCTAAATAAATTACAAATTCCTGCTCTCACCAACAGGGGGCCCCAACCCTAACCCTAACCCTAAACAACCCTAACCCTAACAACCCTAACAACAACAACCCTAACCCTAACAACCCTAAACAAATTACAAATTCTTGCTCTCACCTATAGGGGACCCTAACCCTAACCCAAACCCTAACCCTAAAAAACCCTAACCCTAACCCTAACAACAACCCTAACAACAACCCTAACAACAACAACCCAAACAACAACAACCCGAACAACAACAACCCTAACAACAACAACCCTAACCCTAACCCTAAACAACCCTAACCCTAAACAACCCTAACCCTAACCCTAACAACAACCCTAACAACAACCCAAACAACAACAACCCGAACAACAACCCTAACCCTAACAACACTAACAACAACAACCCTAACAACAACAACCCTAACCCTAACAACCCTAACCCTAACAACCCTAACCCTAACAACCCTAACCCTAACAACCCTAACCCGAACAACCCTAAACAAATCACAAATTCCTGCTCTCACCTACAGGGGACCCTAACCCTAACCCTACCCCTAACAAGGTTGGCAGAGTATACCAGACATGGTGACTCAATGGAGCTCAAGACTAGCTGAGAGGTGCACTTGTGCCGAGGAAGGTGCGCTCTCCCGACGCGACTTTAACTCCGCAGAGTAAGCAAACGCGTGGGTCAGATGTGGCGGATAATAGAGACAGGTTCATCCTCGAGCAGACACCTTTCCAATCGCTGCTCGTTTTTTCCTTCCACATGCAGAGCCTTTAATGAAGCTGCTGCTCCAAAGGAGTCCTTTTAGCCCCTGGAGTGAGCCGTCAATAAGGGGGGGTGCACTCCCCATGAGTCGCAGCCCCACACCGAGGTTCGAACAGGCACGGCTATCACTTCTCAACGGCCCCGGCGTGATCGAAACTCATTATCACGGACCCAACCCAAGCTACCTGCGGCGCTGATTTATAGCGGCGTTCAGCGCTGTCCGCCGCTGCCGGCCGACACGGCCCTAATCGAAGGTCATTAGCTCAGTAACGTCGCACGACCAGCCTCACTGCCTTGGGCGAGAGGGGAGGATGCGCGACGCTTCTTAATGGGGGTTCCAGGTTCGAGTACGGGACGTGGGGCTCGAGGGTGCGGAGCCGCCACATATAGGGGGCGAAAAACATGCGCGACGGGTGGCAATTGCAAGGAGCTGTGTTTAAATACCATAAAGTCTTGAGATTTCTGTTATACCTGCACCGACTCATACACGGCATGAGGGTACGATGGGTCATTATGATGGTCACACAACATGACATCTACAGAATGCCGGTGCACACAGACAAAGATCCTTCTCCCTGACTCGTCTTTGGGTATGCAGTAGTTGGGCCCAACCCACATAAGGCCTATACCCCGACCCCAAGTATATTCTGAATTATACTAAAACTAACCCTAACACTAACCCTAACCTGGATTGAGTGGGTATATTCTCCATTATACTAAAACTAACCCCAACACTAAACCGAACCCTAACACTAACACTAACCTGGAATGAGTGGGTATATTCTGCATTATACTAAACATTTATACTAAACCTAACCCTAACACAAACCTGGATTGAGTAAGGAGGTATATTATATTGGCTAGACCAGAGTATAGCCCCAGGTGTATTATGTCCTCGCCCAGAAATATATGCGATCTGATGTCCCATACTCTGTGATAAAGAGCGTGGTGCTGCCGAAGCACTTTCTTGGCCTGGGGTCATGCTGGGGGGATTGCCATCCCTCCCCAGCAGTAGTTAGAGTAGGAATTTCATTTCTAATTTGCTCATGGTGCCGGCGATAGGTCGCCTCCTCTTTGCGAAGAACTCTGCGGGGATCTTTACCGCCCACCAACAAATACCGGCAGATGGGACGCCCAGCTTAATATGCATCCGAGGGACGGCGCACACACACATTGATGAATTGCCCTACCTGTGCAACACCAGGATGGTAGTTTATAGCTGGGTCGGGATTCTAGCCCAGGCTGGACGGCTTCGAGGCGAGTATGCGTGCGTACCTCTAGGGCCTCTAGGCCATCGGGTCAGCCTCCAGGAATACATACCCAGATTATAATGTGGGCTAATCCAGACAACTCGTGGATCCACCTATTATCAGGGAGAAGATTGTTAGCTGTTACATCGGTAAATGCGCGCACACTAAAACTACACAGCGACTTCACTTAGATCATCATTTACGACTTCACTTAGATACACAAACTACACAGCGACTACACAGCGACTTCACTTAGATCATCATTTACGACTACACAGCACACTACACAGCGACTTCACTTAGATCATCATTTACGACTTCACTTAGATAGAGCGACTACACAGCAAATTACACAGCGACTTCACTTAGATCATCATTTACGACTTCACTTAGATACACAAACTACACAGCGACTACACAGCGACTTCACTTATATCATCATTTACGACTACACAGCACACTACACAGCGACTTCACTTAGATCATCATTTACGACTTCACTTAGATACACAAACTACACAGCGACTACACGGCGATTTCACTTAGATCATCATTTACGACTTCACTTAGATACACAAACTACACAGCGACTACACAGCAAATTACACAGCGACTTCACTTAGATCATCATTTACGACTTCACTTAGATACACAAACTACACAGCGACTACACAGCGACTTCACTTAGATCATCATTTACGACTACACAGCACACTACACATCGACTTCACTTAGATCATCATTTAAGGACTTCACTTAGATACACAAACTACACAGCGACTACACGGCGATTTCACTTAGATCATCATTTACGACTTCACTTAGATACACAAACTACACAGCGACTACACAGCAAATTACACAGCGACTTCACTTAGATCATCATTTACGACTTCACTTAGATACACAAACTACACAGCGACTACACAGCGACTTCACTTAGATCATCATTTACGACTACACAGCACACTACACAGCGACTTCACTTAGATCATCATTTAAGGACTTCACTTAGATACACAAACTACACAGCGACTACACAGCAAACTACACAGAGACTTCACTTAGATCATCATTTACGACTTCACTTAGATACACAAACTACACAGCGACTACACAGCGACTTCACTTAGATCATCATTTACGACTTCACTTAGACACACAAACTACACAGCGACTACACAGCAATCTACACAGCGACTTCACTTAGATCATCATTTACGACTTCACTTAGATACACAAACTAAACAGCAAACTACACAGCGACTTCACTTAGATCATCATTTACGACTTCACTTAGATACACAAACTACACAGCGACTACACAGCAAACTACACAGCGACTTCACTTAGATCATCATTTACGACTTCACTTAGATACACAAACTACACAGCGACTACACAGCAAACTACACAGCGACTTCACTTAGATCATCATTTACGACTTCACTTAGATACACAAACTACACAGCGACTACACAGCGACTTCACTTAGATCATCATTTACGACTTCACTTAGATACACAAACTACACAGCGACTACACAGCAAACTACACAGCGACTTCACTTAGATCATAATTTACGACTTCACTTAGATACACAAACTACACAGCGACTACACAGCGACTTCACTTAGATCATCATTTACGACTTCACTTAGATACACAAACTACACAGCGACTACACAGCAAACTACACAGCGACTTCACTTAGATCATCATTTACGACTACACAGCACACTACACAGCGACTTCACTTAGATCATCATTTAAGGACTTCACTTAGATACACAAACTACACAGCGACTACACGGCGATTTCACTTAGATCATCATTTACGACTTCACTTAGATACACAAACTACACAGCGACTACACAGCAAATTACACAGCGACTTCACTTAGATCATCATTTACGACTTCACTTAGATACACAAACTACACAGCGACTACACAGCGACTTCACTTAGATCATCATTTACGACTACACAGCACACTACACAGCGACTTCACTTAGATCATCATTTAAGGACTTCACTTAGATACACAAACTACACAGCGACTACACAGCAAACTACACAGAGACTTCACTTAGATCATCATTTACGACTTCACTTAGATACACAAACTACACAGCGACTACACAGCGACTTCACTTAGATCATCATTTACGACTTCACTTAGACACACAAACTACACAGCGACTACACAGCAATCTACACAGCGACTTCACTTAGATCATCATTTACGACTTCACTTAGATACACAAACTAAACAGCAAACTACACAGCGACTTCACTTAGATCATCATTTACGACTTCACTTAGATACACAAACTACACAGCGACTACACAGCAAACTACACAGCGACTTCACTTAGATCATCATTTACGACTTCACTTAGATACACAAACTACACAGCGACTACACAGCAAACTACACAGCGACTTCACTTAGATCATCATTTACGACTTCACTTAGATACACAAACTACACAGCGACTACACAGCGACTTCACTTAGATCATCATTTACGACTTCACTTAGATACACAAACTACACAGCGACTACACAGCAAACTACACAGCGACTTCACTTAGATCATAATTTACGACTTCACTTAGATACACAAACTACACAGCGACTACACAGCGACTTCACTTAGATCATCATTTACGACTTCACTTAGATACACAAACTACACAGCGACTACACAGCAAACTACACAGCGACTTCACTTAGATCATCATTTACGACTTCACTTAGATACACAAACTACACAGCGACTACACAGCAAACTACACAGCGACTTCACTTAGATCATTTACGACTTCACTTAGATACACAAACTACACAGCGACTACACAGCAAACTACACAGCGACTTCACTTAGATCATCATTTACGACTTCACTTAGATACACAAACTACACAGCGACTACACAGCAAACTACACAGCGACTTCACTTAGATCATCATTTACGACTTCACTTAGATACACAAACTACACAGCGACTACACGGTGATTTCACTTAGATCATCATTTACGACTTCACTTAGATACACAAACGACACAGCGACTACACAGCAAACTACACAGCGACTTCACTTAAATCATCATTTACGACTTCACTTAGATACACAAACTACACAGCGACTACACAGCAAACTACACAGCGACTTCACTTAGATCATTTACGACTTCACTTAGATACACAAACTACACAGCGACTATACAGCAAACTACACAGCGACTTCACTTAGATCATAATTTACGACTTCACTTAGATACACAAACTACACAGCGACTACACAGCAAACTACACAGCGACTTCACAGCAAACTACACAGCGACTTCACTTAGATCATTTACGACTTCACTTAGATACACAAACTACACAGCGACTACACAGCAAACTACACAGCGACTTCACTTAGATCATCATTTTCGAATACCCTTTGAAAATAATGTCGGCAATTGCAGAGAATAATAAATAAATAAAAACCGGGATCTACGTTGTGTTAGTAATTAGTTCATTATTATGATCAGCAAATCATTCTTTCAATGCCAAATTTCAGATCACTAACATTATTGTTTTTGAAAATGTATTATTATTATGATCAAAAATGATTCCAAGTTGCATGACATATTGACGATGCGTGCATGCAATGCTATAAGGTTTTGGTGGTGAGGACATAAGGATCGATCGATCTGTGCAATAGCCGACCCACCCAAGGCATGGTAATACAATAAGAGGATAAATACATATTCATGGCATGAGATTCTGATAATCCTGACGTTATGGGAACAGTGAGAAAGCCCATTCTTTGCGCTTGGAGCGTTTTGCAGGCCGAGCAAGCAGAGAGCCTCGAGGGCGGCTCGGTTTGTGCACACGGACGGGTCACCGACCGCTCAGTGCTTTCAATTAGCCGCTCATCGACTGGACCTCTGGAGCAGAATGGCCGGACCTCTAATGGGCCATTCCCAGGTGGATCCTTTTTATTTCCTCGTCCTTTTACTTCCAGCATTGGGGGTGGGGTGTGGATGGTCCCACGAATTTAGAGGAGATGTGGAAGCTGCGATGATTCTGCACAAAATGGTGATGAAAGTCACAGATGAATTATGATGGTCACTCAAGGATTATATGATGGTCAAAAGCAGAATTATGATGAGAGGAGCTGTAATTCAAAGAGGACAGCCGATATGTTTGTGGTTCAACAGCGATGTGCACCAAGACACCAATAATGTTGCCAACTCCGTGCAACACATTGCCATTTTCATGGTGCTTCGTACTTGGATAATTTATGGGGCGGACATGCCGTTCGTACTCTTCTGTTGTGGTTGATGCCAAGGTTGCTGTCCCGGTTGCTGCCTTAGTTGTTGCCATGATTGCTGTTGTGGTATCTGCTGCGGATGCCGTCTTGGTTGCTGCCACATTTCTACCGCAGACGCTGCGTGCATTGCTGTGGCAGTTGCTGCCGCGAATGCTGCTTCAGTTGCTGCCTTGGTTGCTGTCGAGATTACTACCATGGTTGCTGTCGCAGTTACTACCACAGTTGCTGCATCACTTGCTGATTTTCCCATACAAATTCCAACAGCTCGTAATTGCACTCTGCTTGTCGTCGCTCTCACATGCAGCACAATGTCACCCTCTGCTGCTCACCCTGGGTTAGTGTGTCACTTACGAAAACGTCTCGTTCCTAATCATCGGATCAGTCACAACATCATTTGCTTCAGCTCCATCCTTCACCCTGAGCCCTGAGGTGCTACATCATGACGTTGTATGTTTGTATGTGTATATATACACAGCACCTTCAGAAAGTATGCACGTGTCACACCCTTTGACTATTTTAACATTTCGTTGTGTTACAGCCTCAATCTAAAATGGATTAAATTGAGATCGTTTTTATCACCGATATACACAAAACACCCCATAATGTCGAAGTGGAATAAAAAACATTTTAAATAAAAATTTGCAAAATAATTTAAAATGAAAAGCTGAAAGGTCGCGAATAAATAAGTATTCAACCCCTTTGCTAAGACACTCCAAATTGATCTCAGATTCATCCAATTTCCTTTTATCATCCTTGATATGTCTCTACAACTTGATTGGAGTCCACCTGTGGCCAATTAAATTGATTGGACATGATTTAGAAAGAAACACAACTTTCTATGTAAGGTGTCACAGTTGACAGTGCGCGTCAGAGCAAAAACTCTACCATGAAATCCAAGGAACTGTCCGTAAAACTCCAATATGTAATTGTGAGGAGGGATAGATCTGGGGAAGGGTATAACCCAATCGCTAGAGTGTTGAATGTTCCCAAGAAGACATTGAGCTCGATCATTAGGAAATGGAAAGAATATGGAACGATCCAGACTCTTCCTACAGCTGGCCATCCATCCAAACTGAGCACCCAGGCAAGAAGGAAGGACCTTGGTCAGAGAGGCGACAAATAACCCAATGAACACCCTGACAGAACTACAGAGTTCCTTGGCTGAGATGGGAAAACCTGCCAGAAGGACAACAGCCTCTGCAGCACATTACCAATCTAGGCTTTATGGAAGAGTGGCCAGACGGAAGCCACTTCTGAGAAAAAGGCACATGACAGCACGCTTGGAGTTTGGAAAACGGCACATGAAAGACTCTGAGAGCATGAGGCAAAATATTCTTTGGTCTGATGAGATGAATGTTGAACTCTTTGGCCTGAATACAAAGCACTACGTCTGGCAGAAATTGAGCACAGCTCATCACCCATCTAACACCATCCCTACCGTGAAGCATGGTGGTGGAAGCATCATGCTATGGTGATGCTTTTCAGCAGTAGGGACTGGGAGACTTGTAAGGATAGAGGGAACAATTAATGGAGCCAAATACAGGCAAATACTCGAGGAGAACCTGCCTCAGACTGCAAAAGACCATAGACTGCGGCGAAGATTTACGTTCCAACAGGAAAATGACCCCAAGCATACAGCCAAAGCAACACTGGAATGGCTTCAGAACAAGAATGTGAAAGTCCTCGACAATTGCTTGACCACCTCGTTCTCCTGACCTGTTCCCACTGGGCGACATTTTATGGGTTACACACACACACACACACACACACACACACACACACACACACACACACACACACACACACACACACACACACACACACACACACACACACACACACACACACACACACACACTTCATGGAAGAGATATGAAAGAAGGAACAAAGGCAACGTGCTGACGGTGGCACAACAGGTAGAGGCTGCAACTGGCAAGGGAAGGAGGAGAGAGGAGGAAGACGAGGAATCCTGTGCTGGTAGGGTTAACGGAGTACAAAATATCCAGCATGTTGACATTTGTATTTTATTTAACTCTTAAAGTGATGATCAGAAAGTCAGGAGATCGATATATAAAATGGGATGTATACAAGAGTTTGTGCTATTGAAGGTGAGTGTCATGGACAGTTAGGTTGGGATATTTATTTTTACATGTAAACAGTGATGGGTAAGGGAGGCAGAGACAAAATTGTTATTGAAACAAGGAAGACAAGGAGGATGATGAAGGCAAAGGAGGGAGAAAATGGATGGATCCTTATTCGTCTAAACGCGGAGCTGTCGAGCAACAGATTTTCCAACTTGGAAAAACATCTCATTCCGCAAAAACACCATTAAGTCGTCCATGCAGTTAACACTCACGACCAGCCGGTATGTACACTGGCAGGTAAGGGCTTGTTAAAGTAACTGTTAAGCAACCACCCGTCATCCACCCCATCCTCCCTGAAACGCACAACCGCCAAAGGCGGCACCGGCTGCGCACAAGAACGTGCGAGACAAGTGGTAGGAATTAGGAGGTAGCTGAAGCAAACAGGCCGAATCAAAGAGGTACATTTCCTTTTATGAAGTGCGGCGCGATGGGAAACACGTGCCTTGGATCCAGCGAACGTGACCTCCATCGGGTCTTGTGACTGCGTCCAGCGTCTGCCCCCACTTAAGTCAAAAGAGGGTGAGCTTCACCAACCCCATCTTCAATCCCCTGCCCCCAGACCATTTCCATCTGCACAAAACCCCCATGTCGATATCCCCTCCTCCATATTACCCACCATCCCATCCAGTTCCCTCCCTCATCTACCCACCAACCCCACCAACCCCACCTATCCCCACCTATCCCCACCTATCCCATCTCCACATCCTTACCGCAAGTACAGATAATCCAACTACTTACTCATCCACCCCCTCTGCTGGCGGTTAAGTGCACGGACAGGTAATTGCAGCTCTAATTCCATGAGTGCCTTGGAGCAATGCCTTGGGACTGATCAATTGGTTAGTCAGATTACTCATCCAATGTTATCCCATAGTCAGTATAGTCAACCGACTAGGTATGTCTCTCGCATGCCACACATTTCCGCTAAGATTACCACGAAGAATACCATCCGCATCCGCAAATCACCTTTGGAAAGGTAAAAAAAAAAAAAGGCATACGAAATCGTTCAGCAAATGACTAAGAAGTGAAATGAATGAGTTGAAAACATTCCAGTGAAAGGTCACATCAAAGTTTTACTCTTAGTCAGGTTCACTATGTTTTTTCGTTCAAATTTTTTGGAGATTTATAGCAAAACTAAACATTTTTGGAATATTCAGAGCATGAGGAATCCCAAACATAATGTTGGCATTTGCGTCGACACCTTTGCGAAAATGATACTCAGGACAGTGATGAAGATCTGTAAAAGCATATTCCTGAATGGTATAGACCTCGTAGATCCTGTGTATAGGACTTATAGTTCAATCTGATACTAACAAGGCTGCTTCCTTGCTTTATAAACCCATACCTATAACTTCAAAGGACTTGCAATATCATGTATTATGTAATACAGTTATATCACAAATATAAAGACAATGGTTTTCAACCACCTTTGTTTGTTGCTTTTCTATAATCCTGAGCACTATTTTGAGGCCTTTATTGGATTCCTTGACCCAGAAAACATAGGATTAGCATATTTAATTAAGTCCCTAGGTTGACTAGAAGCCGAGAAAGCGTAAAATATGTATTTTATGGCGGCCATTTTGAAAATCCAAAATGGCGGCCATGCAGGTGTCTGTGCAAATGCCAACATTGATTTTCGGATTCTCCATGCTCTGATGATTCCAAAAATGTACAGGTTTGCTAATCTCCCAAAGTTTTGAACGAAATTATATTTGTTAACATAGTGACCCTGACTATCTCTGCAATGGCGGCTTTCAGCCTTCGATTTTGGAACCGTTTTAACACTGCAGTCGAGGCTCATGGAAGAACAGAACAGAAGGTCAAACGGCCAGGCGCTGATGCACTTAATGCAGGTTACCGCAGGTCATGTGACGAGGAGAGGAGTTATGGCTAAAAAGGGGACCAGCGCCCCAGAAGCTGTAGTGAAGTTCAAGGGGTGAGACGTCGGAGAGAGCATGAGGTGACCGACGGCAGCGGACTTTATTTTACGGGTTGGAGAGTTCGAGACAACAGAATCGGAAAGGCCGTTTCAATGTCTGGAGAAGAGGTGAGGAGGAGTGAAAGGATGGAGGTGAACATTAACCTGAAACTTGGAGATTGTGACAAGGTATGTTACCGACTGTCTTCTACCGACTCCTCTCCGGCCTAGCTCCCCCAGCTCTATCTGTGCTCTGTCCCCCAAATATTCCTACAGGTCGCACAAGATCTGCCAGCAACCATCTTATGGTTAAACTGCCAAAATCAAGACTCTCTATTCACCTTCACTCCTTCATTTCTCTTTTCTCCCGCCTCCGGAACAAACTCCCTCACTCTCTTCAATCCCTCTCCTCCCTCCAGGTCTTTAAAACGGCTGTTCACCACCATCTCTTATCTTCCCCCATCGAAAACCTTGATCTTTTCTACCCCCGTTAATTCACCCCAGATCCACTTTTTTGAAATGCCGACTTCTTTCCTGGAAGTCCTTGCAGTGTCCATGTGTTTTTACCTCTCCCAACTCCCCGCCCCCCCCCCCCATTCCCGTGCCTCCGCCCCCCAATCCCTCTCCCTCCCACAGATCTCCCGATGTCCCTGCTCTCCATCTTGTTCGCCCGCTCCCTTTATCATATGTTTTTTGTTTTATGTGTGAGTTTGTCTTTTTGTGATCAATGTTAGCTCTTACACGAGCCTCGAGCTTGTATAGAAAAAAAAAAAAAAAGGTATGGATTTGATTCCAAATCTGATGATAAAGCTCACTCTGAGTTTGCCCCAGGTTCAAATCCCATTTTTTTTTTTTTTTTTTTTTTGTATACTGAATCGAGGCTCGTGAAAGAGCTAACATTTACTTCACAAACAAATCAACCAGACAAACAAAACATATAAAAAGAGGGAGCGGAAGACAAGATGGGGAGAGAAGGGGAAGCACACAAACACTTGAGAGCACACAACATTTGAGAGCAGGGAGATGTGTGGGAGGGAGAGGGCTTGGGGGGAGGAGGCGTGGGAAGAGGGGGGGGGGGGGGGGAGAAGTATAAAACACAAGGACACCAAGGACTTCCAGGACAGAAGTTGGTATTTCAAAAAAGTGGAATTGGGGTGAAATAGAATACGTTTGTCCCTTGTCTAATAAATCTTTGTGCGAGTCATGTAGAAGTACACTGGTATTGCCTGCCCGTTTAGCAGGTGATTTCCGTACAATGTCCACCATGAGACTCGGATCACGATGAAAAAGTAAATAAATAAATAGAAAAGCTCTCATCGTGTTGCTTTACAGGTACGGTGTTGCATCAAATGAGTGTGCCGTCCTCCGGAAGGTGTGTCAAGCCGGCTTTCCAATCTGTTGGCATTTGCCAGCAGTCGTTAAAGATCCCAGTGCACCTTCCGAAAAAGACAGGCCATTGTGTGTCGGAACCACGACGACATTCCAAATACCTGCCCTATTCAGTAGAACTCTGCGAAAAATGTCAAAGATGCATGCGCATCTCCCTCCCACCCCTCTCTGATCCAATATCCTAATACTTCAATAACGATGATCAATGTATTCGTGCAAAATACATTCATCATTGATATTGGAAATTTTAAAAGTCTCGTCTACAGGATTGGCGCATTGACCCCCCATGGGACCAAGGAGCACTTTTCATTCGCTTCGATTTCACCCTTTCCCTGTTTTTCCTCTTTTGTTTCATTTGATCTCTCTCACCTCTCCTTTTTCTCTCCTCATTCACCTTCACTTTTCCTCTTCCCCTTTTCCTGTTATATCTCCTCTTCCCCTTTTCTCTCTTTTGAAAATTCCATTATTAGTATTAATTGTTGTTTATTTGTTTCACTTATTACCCCACGCAAGCCTGGTGTTGGCTTAGCGGTTAGGGTGCCGGCTTGGGATCCTAGGATCCTGGGTTCGTAATCCCGGTCATCGCTGAATTAACGCCAGGGGGGTTGACTCAGCCTGTCATCCTTCCGGAGGTCGGCAAATTGAGTACCAGCTTGCCGGGATGAATGATCCCGGTGTGTACCCCGGTTTAGAATAGGTACACCGTATCCCTGTGCATTGTAAGAGGCGACCAAGGGTTGGCTTTAGGAAGGGCATCCGGCCATAAAAACATTGCCTCAAAACAGGGAACCATGATTGTCATGGGGCCCGCAAGGCTAACCCCCGCTCTAGCGGGGGAAATGGCCTTAAAACGATCATTCATTCATTCACTTATTACCCCACGCACGTGAAGTGAAAAGCGAGGTTAAGCAATTGGTTCATTTCTGTAGTTCAGCAGTATTTTGTCTGAATTCATCCTGTGCAGGTGGAGATCATATTCAACATGTGCAGAGAGGGGTGAGATGATATTTTTACTCTGTCTGTCGGTCTGGCAGTAAAACAGAATTGAAGGTCATTTCAAACAGGAAACTCACTGTTTTTAAGGATGTCATAAAAGACATAAACAACAGGCACTAAGAACTAATGTAACCTGTTGGATAAGTTGGTGTAAAAGACACCGTGTAAAAGGCGGTGAACTTCCAAAAACAATTTTTTCTACATCCTTTAAAATCTTTATTTTGTTTCAATTGAATTATATACTTGGACACTAGAACACAAATCGCCTTTTTGGCACTTTAAAAACCCTTTCATTCAGCAGTACTTAGACAACATATTACAGCATTCTTACGTCATCATGACCAATCAAATTTGCCGCTCATCGACCCCGTCCCTGTCCTTGCTTCTCTGGACTGCGAGGCATAAGGTGTTTTAAGAACTCTCTTGTTGTGGCGGAGGTTATGTTTTCACCCCTGTCTATCTGTCTGTCTGTGAACAAGATATCTCAAAAAGTTGTAGACAGATTCTGACGAAATTTGGTGGACAGATTGGGTGTGTGACAAGGACAAAATCATTAGATTTTGGTGAAGATCCGGATCCAGATACCACAACTTTTAAAGTGATTCTTCACCATAGAGAGATGGAGCCAAAAACGATGCACAGCATGGTATCTCAAAAAGGTGTGGACGAGTTATGACAGAACGAGGTGGATGAGTTGGTTAGATTTTGGTTCAGGTCAAATCCAGATCTGACCTATCAGTGGGATACAAAACATAAACTGTCGAACATGGTGGAGGTATGCTCGCTACCTATTGCTGTTCTAGTTACCTTCGCCAGAGGAGAGGGTATTGCATTTGAGTCCGTTTGTCTGTCTGTCTGTTTGTCCGCACAGGATAAATATGATTTTCTCTGCAACCGTTAGTCCGATTGACAGGAAATTTTCACCATAGGTGCAACTCCACCTGTATATTTTTTATGATAATTATGACGTCATAGGTCACGTGGTTCGGCCGCCATCTTGGAAAAATCGAAAAACGTTGCACCTCGATATCTCGGAAAGTGCTGAATAGAAAAAAATTGAGACATGGCTCATTGTAAAGAACTCTCCATGGGGAATAAAATATGTAAATGGTGATGTCATAGGTGCCTCCATTATGGTCATAATTCGACAAGTACAAAACGTCATCCGATCAAGATGAAATTTCTTGAGCACAATCTGGGGATAAATTGGTGGTGAAAAAATTATTATAACGTCATCGGTCACGTGGTTCGGCCGCCATATTTGTTTTACCACAAAAGCCTTAAAAACCACTGAAAACACATCCTGGCGAGAGTTTGCAATCTCTGATTGCTCTTTCTTGTTAAAGTTGCTTTAGTTTATTTATTTAACATCCTTCTTTTGTTTCTCCTTTGTTTCCTTAATATTTTCACTTTTCTCCAGTCCCATTCCGCTTGGCACTTAACCTCTGAACTCTGCTCCTCCCTGTCAAAATCACAATACATTTACAGTATTGGATCCTCTACACATTTGTTACCTGCTAATAACACAAACTATTTCAATCAGCATGGAAAAAACCAACGACTTTGTTGTTAAAAAAAGAAAAGAAAATATAATTTCTGGCATACCAGGTATAACCTCACAAATAATAATATATTTTGAGTCAAATATACTTGAGACAATAGCAATGGTTGTTACCTTTGTTGGAATCGCAGAAAGGAACATTCCTCGGTCGCCCTCTGTGGAGAACCTTCCGTCACAGGTGTAAAGGAGCAGGTTTGTTGATGCAAACATGCAGTTGGGGGTTTCTGTAAAGTTCCAGATGGAGACGTTGTGCAGAAGGCCTGCGGAATGAGGCTTTTGGTCCTCAGAATGAGGACTTTGGGCACATCCATTCATCAGACCCTTCCATAGTTTGAGGTTGCATCCTCTTCATCCTTACCTATGTCTTTGCTGTTTTTATCGTTGAGAAATGAAAGTGTGCTGCAGGTTGCAGATGATACGGTGACAACTCAACAATACCTACTGATAGCTGCTACAAAGCTGGCAGGTAAGCGAAGATGTACACACACCTGCCTTCAAGCTGGATCTAGTGTGTGTGTGTGTGTGTGTGTGTGTGTGTGTGTGTGTGTGTGTGTGTGTGTGTGTGTGTGTGTACCATCCCTTGGATAGACGTTAAAATTGGTGACCCGACTGTTAACGGTGGCCTTCGGAAAGAGTCGGCGAGCCATCGCCGGCAGCCTGAACAAATTAGACATTCCTTCTCTAATCTACAGGGGGCACTGCATCAGCAGCACAGCGACGCTCCCAGCCATGTGCTGCATCCAAAATGAAATGAAATAGCTGCTACAATTACGAGTGCTCACCGATTGTATTTCGCTTTCCCTTGTTATTATAGTCTCCTACCTGCAGGGGGACTATCGGTTTGCTCTCCGTCCGTCCGTCTGTCCGTCTCACCTGTCGTTTTTCTGCACTTTCTTTTCCCATAACCTTTAACATATTCAACTGAAACTTGGTACATGGCTTTATTATGATAAGTTAGAGAAAAAGTTTGAATTTCTGGTCATTTTATCAATTTTTCACGGAGTTGTACCGTTTTGAATTAGAAAATATCACAAATATTATACATTTTTTGAACAGGTAAGTTTTCCAGAAATTTCCCCCTTACCCTTTAAAAGACGTAACTGATATTTGCCAGAGGACATGCATTACAAAGCAATACTCCCTCTTGTTTTATTAGACACCACGGTAAATAAATAAATGTTACAGTGAGGAATGAATGTAGCTCGTAGTCTTAAAAATACGAAAACAAAAACAACAGGTAAAGTTCGTCGTTTGTCTTTGTAAAGTTGCTCGAGTTCACTGTCCGACCTGCCAAAAGATTTTGCCCAATTACCAATTCCACGTGTCCAGGTGGGAAGACTGAATGAAACTGAAGTCAAGCTCGGCTCTGTTGGACAGCCAGGTAAGTGTGCTCTACCTGCAGCGATGTCTCAGCAACCTTTGCTTTCAGATGCTACTCTTTCGAACTTTATTCCATTCAGCCTGTTGTGGAATCTGTGATATTTAAGACCGAATTTACAGGTGTACATGAAACACTGCTACCTACAAAGGCCTGAGATTCCAGCTCCATCAGTTTGCTGAGCAGCGTGACTGATTAGCAGCTCAGAGCACAGAAGGGATTCCCCATGGAGAATATTTTATTGCCAACTCTGACGTTATAGGTCACATGGTATGGCAGCCATATTGGATGAAAGGAAAAGAATTGGACATCGTTTTCTCCAAAACCACTCAACGGAAAAAATTGAAACTTGGCATATCATACTAAAATACGCCATTTCGTATCTGTCTGTCTGTCTGTCTGTCTGTCTGATGAATCTTTGACGCCAATACATTCCATCCTTACTTATCCAAATCCAATCTCAACCAAACTTGACAGGATGACCAAGGGTTACATAATGAAGGTTGTAGCGCATTCATTTGCCCCCCATCCCCAAGGGGGTTTTCTCCCCCGAGCGGGTTTTCCCTGCCATTGCAGTCAATGGAGTTGCGTGTTGAGGTGTATATCAATGTTAAATTAGCTTTATCATGGCATTTTTCCGAAGAAGATTTATCGTGGCGTTTTTCCAAAGACGCTTTTAATAACAAAATTAATGATAATCGCATATTGTTAATGTTATTACAAAACAATATTAATACTAATAATGTCCCACTTCCCCCAAGGCGTTTTTCCTGCAGTGATAAAGTGTATAAATAGCTTATAGTTATAATGGCGTTTCCATGGGAGCAACATCTTCTACAGGAAGTAAAAATATTAGAAACCACAAACACGTATGCTTAGCTTTTTAAACAGTCGCGAATGCTGATTATAACACTAAATGACAAAATTTGGAGGAATCCCGACATCCGTGAAGTAAGATTTACCTACCGAACTGAGCGAAGATCTACAGTACTCTCTATAACCCACAAATTTCGGTTTAATAACATGGCCCTTTCTGCCGCTACCGTGGCATTTTTCGTAGCGAACTTCTGAAACTCGCTCCTGCTGTTTGATACGAAACTGAAAGGGAGAAGCTCGGGTTGTGCTCCTTTACCAAGCAGCAAGCTAGCGCTTGCCAAGCTAGCGCTTGCCAAGCCAGCCGTTCCTTAACGGTTTTGAATGGAGTGCTTGCTTGAATGCTTAAACCACTTGGCGATCTCTCCACAAGAAACTTGGTAAATGAACACACACCCAATGTTCTTGAGATCCGATCATCGATCGACTGTAATATATATATATCCCAAAGAGGAAGGACCCTTCCTGCCGCTATCGTAGTGAGCGGGTGTACTAGTGTCATAAATTCCCCATGGGGTACATAGCGTGATAACGATGATGTCATCAGTGAAGTGGTATTCCAGGCATAATTGGTGGAATTGAAATCTTTATCTGAAAAGTCTGAAACTTCATATATCTGATTTATGACCCGATGTGAGTGAATAATTAAATTTATGGCATTCAGAACCCATGCGAAGAAACTATGTTACAGAATGTCTTGGCCTGGGTTACGAATGTTATACGAGTACATAATAGTTTAGTGTGTTCAGTTAACGATGGTATTTTCGTTCAGAATGAACACGCGAGGTGAGACGATGTGCTCCACTGTTCTAGTTGCAAGATTGCAATTAAAATATGAAGGAAGCATCGATGGACGAGGAAATGAAGAGCCAAATGTCAAAGTGAAAAAAAGGAAAGACGGGAAAATAAATGGCCATCAATGCTGAAAACCAGGAAGGAAACAGTCGACTCCAACTACCCCAACAATCTCACAAGCATTTGCAAACTATCACTCAACTCATTCTTCCAACCAAATCTCCCATATTCTCTTCCTCGTCATCTCTTCACCTCTTTTACTCAAAGAGAGAGAGAGAGACAGGGAGTGAGTGGTGGCTTAAAGCTTCCCATCTGGAAGGAATGGAACTCACAAACAGACCCGTCATTTGTCAGAGCTACACCGAAGACGCCAGGCCTGTGGTTTCCATTAGAACTTCAAAAGAAGGGATACAGACAAGGAGAGTGCTACAGGGGGAGAGCATAAAGGAAAAGGTGGGGAGGGAGCAAAGACAGACAGACAAACAGACAGACATGCAGACAAGCTAGCAGAGTGAAAGTGACAAAGTGAGATGGCAACAATGAGGTTCTCTTGTTTTAGTTAAACATTGTGTAAGTTGTGTCTGTAGGACCAGGAAGATACTCGAGCGGAATGTAGACTCAACTGTGAGCGGTCTCGCCTGAGTTCGAATCTGGGCCCAGCTGTAAACCGTCATCCTGGTGTGTCGGATGTGGGCGATACGTCAATGTGTGTGCCATTCATCAGAAGGTTGGTACGGGCCGGGGTACCCGTTTGACAGCAATGGTCGTTAGACATCCCACAATGTCTTTCTTTCATGAAGCGTAGGCATATTATCACCGGCACCCTAAACAAATGACAAATTCCAGCACTGTCAGTCGAGTGGAGGCAAATCCAGGATTGTACTACAGCCTTTGCCTATAGAATGCTTTTGCAGAACCTACGCTTTGTGAAGAGTATGGTACAACTACATGGTGTGTGTTTCTTCGGGTGTGTGTCTGTGTGTGTGTGTGTGTGTGTTTGTTTGTCTGTGTGTGTGTGTGTGTGTATGTATGTGTGTGTGTGTCTCTGTGTGTGTGTGTGTGTGTGTGTGTGTGTGTGTGTGTCTGTGTGTGTGTGTGTGTGTGTGTGTGTGTGTCTTTCTGTTTGTGTGTCTGTCTGTCTGTGTGTGTTTGTTTGTGTATGTGAGTATGTCGATTTGTCTGTGTGTGTCTGCATGTGTATGCTTGTTTGTGTATGTGTATGTCTGTGTGTGTGTGTGTGTCTGTGTATGTGTGTCGGTGTGTTTGAGTGTTTGTGTGTCTGTGTTTGTGTGTCTCTGTGTGTGTCTGTGTGTGTGTGTGTGTATATGTGTGTGTGTGTATGTATGTGTGTCTGTCTGTGTGTGTGTGTGTGTGTGTGTGTGTGTGTGTGTCTGTCTGTCTCTTTATTTGTGTGTGTGTGTGTGTGTATGTGTGTGTGTATGTATGTGTGTGTGTCTCTGTGTGTGTGTGTGTGTATGTCTCTTTATGTGTGTGTGTGTGTGTGTGTGTGTGTGTGTGTGTGTGTCTCTGTCTTTCTGTTTGTGTGTCTGTCTGTCTGTGTCTGTGTGTGTTTGATTGTGTATGTGAGTATGTCGATTTGTCTGTGTGTGTCTGTTTGTTTGTGTCTCTGTCTGTCTGTCTGTCTCTCTGTGTGTGTGTGTGTGTGTGTGTGTGTGTGTGTGTGTGTGTGTGTGTCTGTCTGTCTGGTATGTGTGTGTGTCTGTCTGGTATGTGTGTGTGCGTCTGTCCGTATGTGTGTGTGTCTGTGTCATACAATAATTTGTTTGAATAAATGTTAAATTGTACATATTAAACAGCACAGCCTCCTTTTTCGCGCATTTACCACTTAGACGGGATCGCCTATCAGAGACTTCTGCCTCCATAATGTTATATGTGTCCAATCATTTATCATCGCATTTAGACAATTCATTTCTCCCATACCTTCTCTTATCATGATGAAGCATCTCTTCTTCCCACTTTATTTTGCTCGTAGTTTCAGCATCCACTTTCCAGAATGTCCGTCCGGTGTCCCCTTTGTACGTACACCAATACACCGGTAAGAGCCTGGACTCTCACAGCACGCTGACATCTCCACCTTTGATAACTTTAAATGAAAAAGAGAAACAACCGCCATTACATGAAATTGATAAAATTACAGACTCGGTTAACAACCTGCAGTTTCTTTAACCGAAGAACTTTGGTTAAGTGTTACAACATGACATTGGATTCTTCTCTTTTTTTATTATATATTTCCCCCCCCCCCTTCAGCAATGCGCCTTGGGTTTTGAATCATGAAAAAATGCTTTCATCGCAGCATCAATTTTCCAACTCGTATCACGCTCACTTTGAAGCTCCGAGCGTTGCGTTCTCGCTAATGCGCACCAGGTTTGTTCGCGCACCTCGCGTGCCGCAAGTGGCCCCGACTCGGCAATCATTCCGGGCGTGATTAGACGCAGCCGTGTGCCTCCTTCTGCGGTAGCGGGAACACTGTGCAGGTGGAAAAATTAGCATGTGAGCGCATTCGCTCCTTCCCTCTCCTCCTCCTCTCGCCGTCATGGCGATGGAATTAGAACGTGCCGAGATAAAAGCACTCGAGCCCCCATTACAAGACGCCATAACCTAACGCAGCCTGGAGTGAGCAAACCTTCCTTTTGCAATCACTCCGGCTGACTTGCGTTAAACAGGTTCGTCTATGTACTGTACGCGCTATATTACAATATTCAAAAGTTATGTACGACCATCTACTTCAGTTTATTGGCCCCACTGGACATGTGCTCAGGTTGCTGTCAAACCGTCCCAGGTATTGCAGTGCACTCTGCAGCATGGCAGACTCCCTTAACTTGTGTGTGTGTGTGTGTGTGTGTGTGTGTGTTTTTATGCCACCACATAACCACAAATCCACATCCAGTATGTCGAATGATTATTTACAATCCTCTTCATTACCTTCGCCACCAAAGGTGGATGGAGGTCATGTTTTCACCTTTGTCTGTTTGTGAACAAAATATCTCAAAAAGTTGTGGACGGATTCGGACGAAATTTAACAAATATGTAGCGTATGTGACAAGGACGACATGATTAGATTTTCGTGAATATCAGGATTCGGATCCGGCTACTAGAATTTTTAAAGTGATTCTTCACCATTGGGAGATAGGGCCAAAAACGATACATAGCAGGATATCTCAAACTTATGGACGGATTTGGACGAAACTTGGTGGACTGGTTGGGTGTCTGACAAGGACAAAGAGATTCGATTTTGGTGAAGATCTCAATATGGATTCGGATATGAGAATTATTTAATCTTTTAAGTGAGTCTTCACCATTGGGAGATAGGGCCAAAAACTATACAATGCGGGATATCTCAAAAAGTTATGGATGGATTTGCACGAAACCTGTTGGACAAATTGTGTGTGACAAGGAAGAATCCATTCGATTTTGGTGAAGATCTGAATATGGATTCGGATATGAGAATTATTTAATTTTTCAAGTGATTCTTCACCATTGAGTGATATGGCCAACCAGGCAGAGGTATGCTCTCTACTGAGTGCCGTTATCGTTTATATCATTGTGTTTCTACTATGCCCCCAGTGGTGTCTATAATAGCGGACATTGACTTGTTCTCCCCCATTGGGGGAAGACCCTCTCGTGAACAGGACATGGTGCTCCTATGGTTGGCAGTGAGTGCCCCGCAAGCAATGACGGAAATGGAGATAGAAATAGATGTGGGAAAATTGCGTGCTTGGTCGGGGTCGTCCAGAGAGCTCAGATGGCAGAGAACTGGTACGGTTTTCCAGAGGACCTGGGTTAGATTCCCGGTGTGCGCTCACACACATACACACACACGCACGCACATGGGTATTGCAATAGCCTCACATCCCCCTCAAGGCGAGACTTAGAACACCACAGTACTGCTGAAAATCCTGTTTGTACGTATACTTCACCTCCACCACCGAAGGCGAACGAAGGTTGTTTTCATCCCTGCCTGCTTGTCTTGTAATTTTCCCACATGTCAATCGATTTTAATTGTAAATACTTTATAGAAGTACGAACATTATAATTGTACATACTTTATAGACGTACTCACATTCTAATTGTACATACTTTATAGACGTACTCACATTCTAATTGTACATACTTTTAATATAGGACTCACATTATAATTGTACATACTTTATAGACGTACTCACATTCTAATTGTACATACTTTATAGACGTACTCACATTCTAATTGTACATGCTTTAGAGATGTACTCACTTTCTAATTGCACATACTTTATAGACGTACTCACATTCTAATTGTACATGCTTTAGAGATGTACTCACATTCTAATTGTACATGCTTTAGAGATGTACTCACATTCTAATTGAACATACTTTATCGACGTACTTACATTCTAATTGTACATACTTTATAGACGTACACACATTCTAATTGTACATACTTTATAAACGTACTCACATTCTAATTGTACATAATTTATAGACGTACTCACATTCTAATTGTACATACTTTATAGATGTACACACATTATAATTGTATATATTTTACTTTATTGATGTACTCACATTCTAATTGTACATACTTTTAACATAGAAGGACTCACATTCTAATTGTACATACTTTATAGACGTACTCACATTCTAATTGTACATAATTTGTAGACGTACTCACATTCTAATTGTACATACTTTATAGAGGTACTCACATTCTAATTGTACATACTTTATAGACATACTCACATTCTAATTGTACATACTTTATAGACGTACTCACATTCTAATTGTACATACTTCATAGATGTACTCACATTCTAATTGTCCATACTTTATATAAGTACTCACATTCTAATTGTACATACTGTTATGTTTGGGGAGGTAGGGATATGTCGAGTCAGGTAGAGTCATGTTGTGTAGGTATCATGCTCCGACTGTTGTAAAGAAGAAGAAGCACCCCATGCAATAAGTGGAGGCCCTGTTTAGCCCGAATGTCGGATTAAGTTGTATATTCGTCCCCTTCACGAGGGGGCGGGGCATGTTAACTAGATTATGGCATAAGGGTAAATTATCCCTTGTAAGTCTTACCCTATGTGATTTATCCTTTGTCTCGTTTGGCACCGCACCGCAGACACGAGTGAGAATGGCCATTACAACATAAATAACAATAAAACCCAACCGGAATCCAGGCATCAAGCACGAGGGCTAACAATCCCGCCTGGCAAGCACACATAGCTCAGGCGGGCCGAGAGCCACGCACAGGAGGGAGTGATTGGGCGGGAGTTGACCAACAGGAAGGCCGGGTAAGAAGGGACTCGCTGATTGGCCAGAGCGGAGCAAGAAGGACTCACCAATTGGGGAAAGGAGCCATAAGCAGCGCGCCGATTGGCAAAGACCACTGCTGACATCAGAGGCGGACTGCGCGCTGATAGGTGGGGAACTGGCCAAGGTAGTGTTGGACTGCGCTGAGTGGAGAAGTGATGATGACGTCAGGACCCCATGTTAAAAGAACTCAAGGACCGACATTTTGTCTGTTCTCTTCTTGCCCTCCGCCCTTGCTCGCTGACCCTGGACTCTTGCTTATTGCCCTTCGCACCGACATCTTCCTCTTCTTGTTGGGATCGGACTTTGGTGGAGAGACGAAGCGATCAGAGACGCCTCTGGGAGACCAGCAGAGTTTTGCAGGCGGAAACGACACGCGACTTGCCGCTGCGGCGTGACGAGGCCTGGTGCGAGCGCTGCAGCGCGAATGGGCGCAGCGAGGCCTAGTTCCTACCAACATACGCGTTTCGTGCGCATGCCGGCCGGACCCATTCGCAGACCCTGGCGAGACCCTCACAAGCTGATCAGAGCTAAGTGCACGATAAATCGCACCATTATTTTGCAACGTTATTTTATCCCTTGTCTGTGTTATAAATCTGGTGTGAAGGACTCTTTAGGAACTTAGTTTTACTGTCGCGTTTTCTTGTTACCGGCATTTTATTTAATAAATCCTTTCATTATTTTCTGTACATTTTAAAACCGTGTTCCCGTTTGAGTTTATTTTCCGCAGGTTTGAGGACTGCGGTGGGATCCGTGAAGGTGAGCTCTTCAGCCTACTCCTCTCCTCTTTCTTTCTCCGCGCATATATAGTAAAATCTGCTATTTGAACTGAACGCCTTTGGAGTTAAAGTTGGCTTTGGCTGTCCATGATTTCCCTGGTATTAACCAAGGGGTCACGCGGAAATACTTTATGGACGTACTCACATTATAATTGTACATACTTCATAGACGTACTCACATTCTAATTGTCCATACTTTATAGACGTACTCACATTCTAATTGTACATACTTTATAGATGCTCACATTCTAATTGTACATACTTTATAGACGTACTCACATTCTAATTGTACATACTTTATAGATGCTCACATTCTAATTGTACATACTTTATAGACGTACTCACATTCTAATTGTACATACTTTATAGACGTCCATCCAAATATATACGTATCCATCCAACTGAAATTTTTGATGTAAAATAAAAAAAATTCCTTGTTAAAAATATTCTTCCTGACATCTGTTCCACGAACACACATCTTAAATTTATCACTTTATTCTGGAGTCGTATACCAGAGGAGATGAACATTGCTAAAGTCATCCCCATTTTAAAAAGTAAAAAACTGCTTGTTCTTGTTGCCCAACATACTGATCCACCCAGTTTTGTCATAACTCATCCATAATTTTGTGAAATATTCTGCTATATATCGTTTTTAGCCCAATCACTCAATGACGAAGAAATATTTTTAAAATTCTCTGGTCCGAATCCGGATATTCACCAAAATTGAAGCAATTATTCCTGGTCACGTGCACTACCTGTCCACCAAGTTTCGTCCGTATTCCTCCATAACTTTTTGAGATGTGATATACATAGTTTTTAGCCTCATCATTCAATGGTGAAGAGTCACTTAAAAAAAAAAAATCTCTGATATGGATCCGGGTCTTCCAAAAAATTGAAAAATTATTCCTGGTCACTCACCCAACCTGACCACCAAGTTTCATCCAAATCCATTCACAACTTTTTGAGATGTCCTGCTGTATATTGTTTTAACCCCAGCACTCAATGGTGAAGAATCACTTTAAAATTATAGTATGTAGATCTTCACCAAATTCTGACCATTTCATCCTTGTCACATATCCAACATACACCGACTCTCCCTATCCCATCTCCTGGCGCTGCATGACGCCATCGCCGGGTGCCTTGGGGGTCCGGCGATGACGTGCGCCAAAATGGCGTACTAAGTTTTCACTGCATTTGTTTTCTTTTTCTTTCTTATTCTCTCCTTCTTTCTATATATCTTTTTTTCACCGTATTTATTTCCTTCATTTTTGTCATTTTACATGGGAGTCTATACTCTTCAAGGTTAGCTTATTAATAGACTCCTCCACAACCTTACGTGCATCAACATGTAGGGAACCCAGATTAAAATGTCCTACACACGGAAGATCTATTGTTTACTTCATATCAATGTTTTTGTAATTTATGTAATTTATATAACCATTGATCAGATCAGACTCGGCAACGGTTGCTAGAGTGAGATGTGCATGGAAGAAGTTTCCGGAACTGAGTGGCGTGCTGATGAGGAGGGGAGTGTCGTTGAAGCTGAAGGGAAAGGTGTATGCTGCATGTGTGAGAAGTGTTATGATTTATGGGAGCGAGACATGGGTAATGAACGTAGAGCAGCAACGAAGGCTGGAAAGGCTGGAAATGCGAATGGTTCGATGGATGTGCGGAGTATCGTTGAGAGAGAGGAAGACAAATGATGAATTGCGAAAGATGATGGGAATAGAGCCTGTGATTGATGCTGTGAAGAGGAACAGGTTGAGATGGTTTGGTCATGTGTTGAGGAAGGATGAAAGTGACTGGTTGAGAAGAGTGATGGAAATGAATGTAGAAGGAAGTAGAGGACGGGGAAGACCGAGAAAGACTTCGCTAAAGATGGTGGAAGAAGAAATGCGGGCAAGGGGGTTAACAAGGAGAGATGCAGAAAATAGGGCAAAATGGAGAAGATTGTCATGGGGACCGCAAGGCTAACCCCCGCTCTAGTAGGGAAAATGGCCTTAAAATGCATGTTGTTGTTGAAAATAACCAAATGCATTAAAATTTGAACTTGATTTAATAATGTACAAAATAATATTTTCACTACTGTACCTGGATCTGTGTACTATTTGTTTGCATCCTACTTTTTTGTTGGACTCAAGTTGTTTGAAATGTGGAAATAAAAATGATGATGATGATATACAGAAAGACCCCGACATTCGTGGGGGATATGTTCCTGGAAAATGCTGCAAATGTAGATGTTGGGGAATTGGTTCAATGGGAAAAAGGGGGATAGGTTCCCAGTGGTTCGTGATTCATAAAGGGAAAAAATAAATTTTTTACAAATGCGAATGCACCTAGTTAAAGTTTAATAAAAAATGCTTACAAAAAAAAAACAAGACCGATAGTCTAACAACGACGTAGCCGGGCTTGTTTGATACTTTAGTTGAAGAGGATAGTATGACATGGGTGGGGATACCAGTTAGCAAATGGTGTAAGTATTGTATTAATTTTTTTTAACTTCAGGCATGGACAGCCGGTTCGTGAATGACTTAACGAAAAAAGCAGCGAATGGGAAACAATGAACCAATAAATTCCACATTCCTGTGCCACCTTCAGTTAAACGTGAGGCATTGACAGTAGGTTCGTGAAAGACTTGCACAAAAACCGTACCCACTCTGAATGTTTCTACATATATCGTTCAATGGCGAAACTGCAAATGGGGAATCTGCGAATGTCACGGATGGAAGCCCTTATGTCATTTCCTCATTCTGCTTTAAACTCAATATATCTATATTTTTTATTCCAAACAACATTCACCATTCCAATCACAAATTAATACAATCGTGTTAATATATCAAAATATATTATATATCAAAAATTAATATATCAAAAATGTTAATTAATATATCAAAAATGTTGATATATCAAAAATGTTAAATCACGATTATTGAGAAAATTGTATTGAGACATTATCAAACCAGCGAACTGTCATCATCTGTTCACTTCCAGATGCAGGAGCAAGGTCAATGTCGATCACATTTCAAAATCATAATTGTATTGAGGAATTTCTGAAACCTCCTACCAATCTTATGATACCCACTGATACCCCAAAACAGAAGGTTATTGCATTTCCTTTTAGTAAAATATGCAACCTTAATGGTTATAAATGTCCCCCTGTCATGTGACCAGATCCTCAGCTATGATTATTGTGTGTTTATGGGGACATCCGGACAGACACACTGTTCGAGGTGGAATTGCCCCACGGGCTGTAAAAACAGCAGGTACTGTATCCAATTTTATTTAAGATACGACGAAACTTTTGATGTGATGTCATGATGAGTTATAATCCAGTGAACTCGATGAACTCCTCTGAAGATGATGCAGGTGTGGGTGTTGATGAGTCATGCACCAAAGGGGATGCAGGTGAGGGCGCTGAAGGTGTTGAGGTGGAGGGGTTGGGCGAAAAAAAAAGAGGGTGATCTAGAGCTGTTTCGCTGAGTGCTGCAGGTTTCTGTGCAGCTATGTAAGGCAACAAACGTCATCCAACCCCCTCTTGAACTGGAGGTACCGCTCCTCACTGGGTCGGCATCTTGCAACCTGTCAGCGACCAACGTCATATCCTGCAGCACCTCAGCCAGGAACTTGATCGTCAAGTTGGGCCTTTACACCTCTTCTTCCTCTTCACTGTCCTCCTCCTCTCCCTGTTAGCTTGGAAGGGACTGGGGCCATGAATCAGAGGTCCGTTTAAAGGCACGTTTTCTGGGCATTGTCCTCCACTCACATTCAATGCCTTCTCCATTGCTTCGATGTGAATGCCCCTGACCTGGGTAACCGCTTCGGTGCAGAGTCGTTCACACCATAGTGCCTGCCCAAAGAGGCCGCACTTTCACCTCTTGATATTCGGTCAAGGAGCTCCACTTTCTGGCTCAAGCTTGTGACATTTTCTGCCTCTTCGGAGCAGCCACATCTCTCCTGCACTACTCGTACACTTAGGACCCAGGATCGACCAATGTGCATAAGATGAGTCAAGGCAGCTGGACGAGTATAAAGAATGCGACCCAGGACACGCTGAGCATAAGTAGCCGTGCAGGGAATTGTGGGTAGATGGAGGAGGGGTAGGTTGTGTGACAATTTTGTGGAGGATGGTTTATGTGCCGTAGTACAGCTACTTTATGCGTGGTTGGTGGGAAATGGTTTGACAACTGTTGTGCATGTGGATTTTGGGAGATGGTTTATGCGTGGCTCGAGGTGCTTCATGTGCAGATGGTGGTTCTTTGTGTGCGAATGGTGATGCTTTATGTGGATGGTGGTGCTTTGTGTGCGGTTGGTGGTGCTTTATGTGCGGATGGTGGTGCTTTGTGTGCATTTGGTGGTGCTTTGTGGATGGTGGTGCTTTATGTGTGGATGGTGGTGCTTTATGTGTGGATGGTGGTGCTTTATGTGCGGATGGTGGTGCTTTGTGCGGATGGTGGTGCTTTGTGCGGATGGTGATGCTTTATGTGCAGATGGTGGTGCTTTATGTGCGGATGGTGGTGCTTTATGTGTGGATGGTGGTGCTTTATGTGTGGATGGTGGTGCTTTGTGTGCGGATGGTGGTGCTTTATGTGCGGATGGTGGTGCTTTGTGTGCATTTGGTGGTGCTTTGTGTGGATGGTGGTGCTTTATGTGCGGATAGTGTTGTTTTGTGTGTGGATGGTGGTGCTTTATGTGTGGATGGTGGTGCTTTATGTGCGGATGGTGGTGCTTTATGTGTGGATGGTGGTGCTTTGTGTGCATTTGGTGGTGCTTTGTGTGCGGATGGTGGTGCTTTATGTGTGGTTAGGGGTGCTTCATGTGCGGATGTGGGTGCTTCATGTGCGGATGGTGGTGCTTTGCGTGCGGTTGGTGGTGCTTTGCATGCGGATGGTGATACTTTGTGCGGATGGAGGTGCTTCATGTGCAGATGGAGGTGCTTCATGTGCGGATGGAGGTGCTTCATGTGCGGGTGGTGCTTCATGTGTGGATGGTGGTGCTTTATGTGCAGATGGTGGTGCTTTGTGCACGGATGGTGGTGCTTTGTGTGTGTGTGGTGGTGCTTTGTGTGTGTGTGGTGGTGCTTTGTGTGTGGATGGTGGTGCTTTATGTGCGGATGGTGGTGCTTTATGTGCGGATGGTGGTGCTTTATGTGCAGATGGTGGTGCTTTATGCGCGGATGGTGGAAAATGGTTTTAGAACTGTGTTGTGCATGTGTGTGGCTGGTGGGAGATGATTTTTGCTCCTGCAAAAAACACGAATACAAGAATCAGAGGGCCGCGAATGTAGAAGCAGGTCACATTTTGTGTACCACAAATACACGGGCTCTACGAATGTCGAATCCGCCAATGTCGGGTTTCACGGTACTGCAGTTTTGTTGGCAAGCCTACTGTAATAAATTTTGGAGGTGTATTGGAGTTCAATTTGTTTAAAAAAAAATCTGTTCATATGTTTATTATGGTGATTGTCTGTTCTGAGAAATTGTCAACAAAAGTATGAATTTGTGTCCCACCTCCCACTGTTAAAGGATCATTAAACAATTCCAGGATCCAAATCTGGAACCAAAAGGCCCTGAAATGAAGATGATTTCATCCTGTTTTGCA
This sequence comes from Myxine glutinosa, assembly GCF_964187855.1. Taxonomy (NCBI): domain Eukaryota; kingdom Metazoa; phylum Chordata; class Myxini; order Myxiniformes; family Myxinidae; genus Myxine; species Myxine glutinosa. The sequence continues at coordinate 96,016,530 of NC_136269.1, forward strand.
AAGAAGGGTATTTTCATTTCATATCTTCAAAACAATTTTATGTTGGGGAGGTGGAGCGATGGAGGAGCGGTTAATAATCGAAATTAATTAAATAAACAAACAAATTAGAAATTTGTATGCTGGGTAGAACTTAATAGATTTTAATTCATCCCTATCTTGCAATGTTAAAGCTTCATTAAAAAAAAATTCCAGGATCCGGATCCACATTCAGATCCTCACCAAAAATGCGAGTTGCTGTCCTTGGCTGGTCACCGACACACACAAAACAAGTCAGAACGATTGCTTCAAAACTGTGGACAAAAATTGTCTGACAGACAGTGTCAGACAAACAGACGCTACAGACCAACATACTTGGCAAAATACTTTTTCCAAGTAACAAACAGACCCAAAATCAATACAGTCTCCTTTGGCGAGGGTAATGAACCTTTCCAGCAAGTTCAGAATGCTTTGATTTGAGGTATCATATACGATAGCGGATTATACACAAATGATTACAGTATTTAATAAGTACAATGATATTTTGTGAGGGTCGTTTTTCACCCAGTCACCGACGTAGAACACCAGTACACAAAGAAAAACTAAAACAATGCGACTGTGTCACCAATATGCCTCCGCATAGTCCCACAATCACTCTGCGTATGTAAGGGCAGTGGATCACGTTTGTGAAGTTTCGTGTTGATCGGATAAGGTTCGTTTTTCTATCCAAAATGGCTTGCAAACCACATGACCTATGACATCATCATTTAAAAAGTATATGCAACAGTGCTGTTCGATTATATTTGTAAAACTTCACATTGATAGGGTGAGCGGTTTCAGAGATATAATTATTTAATATTTTCCTTCAATCCAACATGGCTGCCAAACCATGTGACCTATGATGTCATAAATTTAATATTTCAATACAAATGGGTCACAGATCATGTGCATGCTATTTCAGATTTTTAGGATAAGGAATTCGATTAAAACATTTTTGGCTGGTATACCAACCACTTCACCTATGATGTCATCATTATCATTTTTTTTTTTTTGTATACAAGATCGAGGCTCGTGAAAGAGCTAACATTAATCACACAAAAAGACAAACCGACACAAAAAACAAGGGGAGCGGCAGACAAGATGGGGAGAGAGGGGGAAAGACACAAACACAACATTTGAGAGCAGGGACATCGGGAGGACTTGGGGGGAGGTGGGAGAGGAATAAAACATATGAACACTGCAAGGACTGCAAGGACATTGGGAGTACTTCACAATGTGACAAGTTAAAAAAATTTACATTCAGCGGTTTCAGAGAAATATTTTTTTAATGATCTGCTTTTAATCCAATATGGCTGCCATACCACGTGACCAATGACGTCACAATTGTCATAAAAACATTTTGCATGGGTGTCACTCCTACCCTGAAAGTTTAGTGTCAATTGGACATGTGGTTGCTGAGAAAACCGAGGTTTAGCCCGGACGGACGGACGGACCACCGACCGATGGACAACCCAAAAACATAATGCCTGCGGCGACTTTGTCGAAGGGGGCATAAAAAAATAATACGCCGACCCCTCTGCAAACTGCGAAACAACCCCCTAGGGGTCACGACCCCATATTGAGAATCCATGCTCTTGGCCATCTTGTCAGCCACATCTATATTCTAAAAAGTACTTTCGATTCAGTAAAATTCATTTCCTAAAACATGAAACACTTTGGACAAAAACGTTCCCCCGACTATCCCTAAAATAATGAAGTACCGATAAATGGACGTGGTTAGTAGTACAAGCTGAGACCCTTGTGTCTGTTTTATCAGATAATGTACTTAGTTCATCTAATGCTGGTGTTGGCTCAACGGTAAAGGTGGCTGGCTTATGATCCTCGGATCCTGAATTTGAGCCCCTGTCATTCCGTTGAATGAACACCAGGTGGGTGGACTCAGCCTGTCATCCTTCCAAGGTCAGCAAAATGAGTACCAGCTTACTGGGAAGATTGAGGCATTGGAGTATCCTGCATAGGAGTGGCGACCAAAGCAGGATTGTGCCAAATCGCCAAGAACCTGCTTCGGCAGCCATGTGCACCTGAAGATGAAAAAACGAGTGGTCTTCGTGATACAAACACAACACCATTATTCCCTCCATGCTCCTTGCTACACAACGTTTGAAGGATTGAGCCGCACTCTTCCTTTCATCAGACACCACAAGCACTCGTTCTTCTAACAAAAGCAGATGGAACACTGAGCAGGAGTTCTGAGAGCCATTCCCGAAAGGAGCAAATAAGATGGCGGTTTTGGGATCCGTGTGCGAGATGCATTATTCACACGTGTGAATATAAGCCCCTTCCTTTATTGAATTTTTAATGCAGGGCAGCTGGTCGAAACCAACGGCAGGAGGTTCGGATGAAGGAAGAGTGAAGAAAAAGCTCTTTATCCATTGATCTCTGGCTGATCCGCCATCTCTGGCTGGACCCCTGCCGCCACTCGCCTCCTCTGCTTTATTCCCAACATTATGGCTTGAGACAGGAACAATGCAGTTATAGACTCAAAATATTGCTACACTAAAACCTGCCATTTTGAGGGCACGCATGTTACCCTACTCCATCCACTTGATTAGTTACCAGGATGTAATATGTGGTTAATGTAAGAATAGGCATCTACAGTCATGTATCTTGTTATCTATCCCACCCATTTGATTAGTTAACAGGATGTAATATATGGTTAAAGTAAGAATATGCATCGACAGTCATGTATCTTGTTATCTATGCATCGACAGTCATGTATCTTGTTATCTATCCCATCCATTTGAATAGTTAACAGGATGTAATATATGGTTAATGTAAGAATATGCATCGACAGTCATGTATCTTGTTATCTATGCATCGACAGTCATGTATCTTGTTATCTATCCCATCCACTTGATTAGTTAACAGGATGTAATATATGGTAAAAGTAAGAATATGCATCTACAGTCATGTATCTTGTTATCTATGCCATCCACTTGATTAGTGAACAGGATGTAATATGTGGTTAATGTAAGAATATGCATCTACAGTCATGTATCTTGTTATCTATCCCATCCATTTGATTAGTTAACAGGATGTAATATATGGTTAAAGTAAGAATATGCATCTACAGTCATGTATCTTGTTATCTATCCCATCCATTTGATTAGTTAACAGGATGTAATATATGGTTAAAGTAAGAATATGCATCTACAGTCATGTATCTTATCTAGCCCATCCACTTGATTAGTTAACAGGATGTATATGGTTAAAGTAAGAATATGCATCTTCAGTTATGTATCTTGTTATCTATCCCACCCATTTGATTAGTTACCAGGATGTAATATGTGGTTAATGTAAGAATATGCATCTACAGTCATGTATCTTGTTATCTAGCCCATCCACTTGATTAGTTAACAGGATGTAATATATGGTTAAAGTAAGAATATGCATCTACAGTCATGTATCTTGTTATCTAGCCCATCCATTTGATTAGTTAACAGGATGTGATATATGGTCAATGTAAGAATATGCATCTACAGTCATGTATCTTGTTATCTATCCCATCCATTTGATTAGTTAACAGGATGTAATATGTGGTTAATGTAAGAATATGCATCTACAGTCATGTATCTTGTTATCTAGCCCATCCATTTGATTAGTTAACAGGATGTGATATATGGTCAATGTAAGAATATGCATCTGCAGTCATGTATCTTGTTATCTATCCCACCCATTTGATTAGTTACCAGGATGTAATATATGGTTAAAGTAAGAATATGCATCTACAGTCATGTATCTTGTTATCTAGCCCATCCACTTGATTAGTTAACAGGATGTAATATATGGTTAAAGTAAGAATATGCATCTACAGTCATGTATCTTGTTATCTAGCCCATCCATTTGATTAGTTAACAGGATGTAATATATGGTTAAAGTAAGAATATGCATCTACAGTCATGTATCTTGTTATCTCGCCCATCCATTTGATTAGTTAACAGGATGTGATATATGGTCAATGTAAGAATATGCATCTGCAGTCATGTATCTTGTTATCTAGCCCATCCATTTGATTAGTTAACAGGATGTAATATATGGTTAAAGTAAGAAGATGCATCTACAGTCATGTATCTTGTTATCTAGCCCATCCATTTGATTAGTTAACAGGATGTACTATATGGTTAAAGTAAGAATATGCATCTACAGTCATGTATCTTGTTATAAGGGAGCAGGAGCATAAGATAAAGGGAGCAGGAGCAAGACGGGGAGAGAGAGGGAAGCACACAAGTACAACATTTGAGCAGGGACATCGGGAGATCTGTGGGAGGGAGAGGGCTTTGGGGGAGGAGGCACGGGAAGGAAGGGGAGGGGGGGGGAGGGAGGGGCAGAGTTTTACAATAAACTAAAGTTTATGAACCTGGTGTAGAACACAACACCCCAAGCAATGTTCAGGTATGTACAGGAGGGCATTGCCGTTCGCAGGAATTATCTTCTTGAAAATGGCCGTGAACTGCAAATCTGCAAACTTCGGGGTAATGGGGGAAAATATGGTTAGGGACATAAACGTTAAAGTTTATCCAAACAAGTAAAGCAAGTTTGTGCATTGTTTTTGATATTTATTTTCATAAACAAAAGAATTAAGAACATAAAATAAAATTCATTATCTTGAGTTATTAAGATCATGAAACTTACCTTTAATAGTAATGCTGATAAACTTGGCCCAACAATGCGATGACGATGTTGATGATGGTGACGATTAAGACGAGTTGACGGAGATGATATTAGATGTGATTGAGGGGTCGTGTTGACGGCCCATGATAATTAGGCGAATAACTGTGGAATATAGTTAGCAAACCCACGATTTATTCCAGCGCATTGACCACAATCCACAAACCTCGGCCTCAAAAAATTCATCGTGATCCAGCAAATCCACGAAGGGGAAACCCACAAACGGCAAGGCCCTCCTGTACTTCAATTTTAATAAGATCATAATTTTAAAGATCGTTTAAGAAAATCCGGAAGTTTAGCGCTGGTCTTGTACACCAAGCACCCTTATACACTAATAAGACGTTGAGTCGCAATTTAGGAGATGGAGGCTTTATTGATCGGTGCAGAGCCTTTACGGGGCACTCTGGGTACTAATGACGTCATAACAATGGCTCCCCTTTTCTCACAGTGGGGCATTTCCTCCTCCCCATTGATGCCACCCTTCCTCCCCCCCCCCCCCCCCCCCCTGTAATTCCTGTCCAAATTGTGACAAAACAAATCGCACCTGTGTCCGAAGGAAGCGGTTCAGTTTGGCATTGTCAATTTAAAATAGGCCAATAAATGAACAAAACCCTTTAGATCACATTAGAATCTTTTAGAATTAAATACGGAGGGTTTAAAAAAGGTTCTTCTTCATTTTTGACAAAATGGACAGACACAGCCGAATATTGAAACGGCTTTACCGCTTCAAAAAAACGATGCAGATAAAAAAAGTGATATTTGGGGAATTTTTATTTATTTGACCTGAACATCCATTGCTGTGAAGATTCTTTTCAGTTAGTACAGCATTTTATTTTCACATATGAATAGTGAATACCACATACCATTCCAGGACTTTTGATACACTAGTGGGCCCATTGGTCCAAATTTTCTTTGCCTCGATCTTCACGACCTTGTAATATACCTGCCTGCTTGAGCATTAACTTGCCTTTCACCAAGCCCAGATATGCTTGGTCCAGGGTAGGGGTTTATATGTTCGTTATTATTATTGCCAAATGATACCAATCTTATTATTGTTGTTCATATTATTAGTATTAATTCATATATGCTTTGTTACAATGTTATAATTGTTTTGTTATTTATTTTGTAATTATAATGCAATGTCGTGGGGGACCTATAAAACTACTCCATACACCTTAACATGGTGTGTGTTTAAAACACAAGTGGGCTTGTTGTACCAAATTTTCATTAGTCTTCACCGCCTTGTGGCATACCTGCCTGCCAGACTCGAGGGTCTTTTGGGTCCTCAGAGTCTTTTAGGTGCTCAGGAACTTTTGGGTCATCTGGGTCTTTTGGTTCCTCATGGACTTTTGGTTCATTTTGGTCCTCTGGGGTCTTAAGGATCCCAAAAGTTTTAAAGGGTCTTTCTTCAAAGGTCGAAGGGGTCTCAGTAGTCTAAAGAGTTAAAAGGTACATTTCAGTAGTGCGTAATTAACTAATGGACGTACGTAATTAATAGACACAAAAATAATGACTCACACTCTCTCTGGGGTGTCATGCTCCACATACTGGAGCGGTTTATGGGAATCATCACTCTACTTGTGGTGCAAAACCTGAACATTCATTACCCGTTAAAATCAGGTGTCATATACTGGAGGAGTTTCCAGAATCGGAGTCGAGAGCCCGACGGATTTGATTTATTTAATGTGGTTGTGGTGCAGCATAGGCATGATGGCCAAAATGGCCTCCTCCTGCATCAAAGTTCCTTGTTAGGATTTAATGGTCTCGTATCTATGTGGTCAGCACCTGGTGTTGGCTTAGCAGTTAGTGTGCCGTCTTGGGATCCTAGGATCCTGGGTTCGAATCCCGGTAGATCGCTGAATTAACACCTGGGGGGTTGACTCAGCCTGTCATCCTTCCGAGGTCGGCAACTTGAGTACCAGCTTGCTGGGATGAATGATCACGGTGTGTACCCCGATTTAGAATAGGCACACTGTATCCCTGCACATCGTAAGAGCGTGACCAAGGGTTGGCGTCAGGAAGGGCATCCGGCCATAAAAACATTGCCTCAAACGGAACCAAGATTGTCATGGAGCCCGCAAGGCTAACCCCCGCTCTAGCGGGGAAAATGGCCTTAAAATGATCATTCATTCATTCATATCTATGTGGTCAAAAACTTCACCACGACCAGCAGACTATCAGGTTTTGTATTTGTGTGCAACAGGATCGCTTCATGCAATGTAAAGACGGCACTTCATCACGCAAAGCACGACTCCATTTAAATCGGGGAGCGAAGAGGAAGAACATGTGAGCGACCAGGGCACAATCGAGAATGTGCGGGACGGCGTCAGATGAAATCACGTCCTAAACCGTAAAACACCAACAACCAATAGTGGTGTTGACAGAGTTTCTCTGTCTGGTGGACATCTGATCACGGTAATGTGCTTGCAAGCTTTTGTACCTGGCTAATTTCTACAAAAATACCTGATGAAAATGACCATGGGAGTAATTCACATAATGGTTGTCATGATGCATTGGCATTGCACCCCATCCTGATGACATGGGTTAAGAAACGAATCAGCATATTGGAATAGCACCTCAATTCACTAATGATTTTTTAATGATAAATATGACGTCATGGTTCACGTGGTACAGGCGCAATCTTGGAAAAACCGAAAAACTTTTCACCTCTATATCTCAAAGTGCTGCATAGAAAAAATTGACATGGCTCATTGTAAAGAACTCTTCATGGGGAATGACATATGTTAATGATGATGTCATAGATGCCTCCATTATGACGTCATAATTCGACAAGTACAAAACTTCATCCGATCAAGATGTAATTTCTTGAGTGTCATCTGGGGATAAATTGGAGGGGAAAAAAAAAAGATGACGTCATCGGTCACGTGGTTCGGCCGCCATCTTTGTTTTAACACATGCCTTAAAAACCACGAAAAGCACGTCCTGGCGAGGGTCTGCATTCTCCGATTGCTTTTTCTTGTTTTGTAAAAGAATGGTATACACTGCAGGTTATTCAAATTGAAAGGAAATATAGGTCTATGGGTCAATGAATCTAGGTACTGCTGAGGGCGTACCAATCATTATCTTAATTTCCTTTCAGGCATGCATAATTGAACCTGACCTCCACACCCCAAGCATGGAGCTTGTTCACTCATAAAAGGTGTGGTAGGGAGGTCAGGGGATGAAGGTGACCAGTGACGTTCTCCTCTTTGAGCTGCCAAGTGACCAAAGACATGAAAAACAATGTGGTATAAACAACTGCTTTAATCAGAGAGAATAAAAATAGGATTCAAAACGTACAACTCGAACAGTGAAAAATGTGCACACGAAAAAAAACTAAAACGACGATCTTAAAAGGCATTTGATGTTGGAGCCTCCCAAAACTCCCACCACCCCCATTAACTGACACAAAACACACACACACACACACACACACACACACACACACACACACACACACACACACACACACACACACACACACACACACACAGCGACTTTTTATATTTGGCCATAGAGATTTTATGTATGCAAGTAAATTGAGAAAAGGAAAGGAAGACGTAGGAAAAGCTAGGGACAAAAAGACAGAATGGAATGAAGAGTAGAAAGATGGGGTAGTAAGAAGGAAAAATAAGGAATTAATAGGACATACAGGCAGTGACGGGTGCGGCAAGTATTAACACTTTCAAATATAATATGTACATGGCCTATAAAATCAAATATACTCCAAAGAAGTCCATAGAAAAATCACGCGGAGAATGTGATGCCCTGAAAACGATCACATTCTTCATAAAGGTCTTCAACATTTGTACACAGGTGAATTGTTTCAGCTCAAGATGATGCTAATCTCCATTAATAAAGCCAAAATCCAAGCCCCATTAAGAGGTATGGGAGTGATTCAATTAAGCAATGAAAAAAAAACCTGAAAATCAAACCCAGCAATTTGTGCGATTAACGATCATCTTGTACCTGGCGTGGCCTCAGGCTTTCATCTTCTTCTTGGCCTTTTATTCTGGCTTCCGCCTCCGGCGTGCTTCCGCTTTCTTAACGCCAAATCATGTGACCGAGATGAGATCTCATCCTCAGCATTCTTCTCCTTGTCAGCTGTAAAAGACGTTCGTTTTTTTTTTTCTTTTTCTTCAAACAAGTCAAACATCTACAAGTTTATAATGTAATAAGAAAATCAAAACGTTTACGATTATACAAGGCACATCTTTAACCTGCAAAAATGACTTGAGAATTAAGCAACACTGAGAACTAGAAATAACTAATGACAACAATATAACCACAAAAGCCTGGTGTTGGTTGAACGGTTAAGGTGGCTGGATTGAGATCTTAGGGGCTTGTGTTTGAGACCCTGTCGTGCCGTTGAAATAACACCAGGTGGGTTAACCCAGCCTGTCATTCTTCTGAGGTTAGCGAAATGAGTACCAGCTTACTGGAAATAGGGGGCTCCTTACTTCTTTTAAAATAGGGTTTATTTCCCAAATAACAAAACACAAATAACGAGTAAAGGGTGAATCCGACTGCGAGCAATTCGACGAAGGGATTGGAGGGAAGAAAATGGGGAATGTACCTAATAACTGGATAATTATATACAATGAGCTAAAAATAACTAAAGGCACCACACACCAAACTCAATCACAGAGAGGGGGAAGGGGGGTAGGAGTGGGGGGAGAAACGAAAATATCGAAGCAACTAGGTTAGGCCTTGGCTTATCTCTTTGTGGAGACATTGAAGGTGGCGCCAAAGTAGCCACAGACCACAACGAAGCAGGCAGGGACAATCAGGAGGAGGGAAGAAGCAGGCAGATGGGCAGGACGATGAGGCAGACAGGAATGCCAAATATGAACCAGGGTGAAGGCAGGAGCATGAACATGCTGGCTGGATCACGGGTCAAGGCCAGCACTTCCGATCAGGCAATTCACCAACTCCCATTTTGCTAACCTCAGAACCTCGGTCAATCTCTCTCCCAAGGCTATCCCAAACTCCTCCCCTGAGGGGCGACGAAAAACTTGGACTTCCCCCTACTCCCTCCCCTCAAGGAGGCGATCATAACCCCGCCCCTCGGCAGACGATCATAACTCCGCTCCTCTCTCCTTTGCTTTCATGATGCCCCCTTTAAAGCCCCACCCAGTGCCTCACCCAGGGGATTACAAGAAGCTAGACGTACGATTGCCTTAACTTTAAAAACCAAACTATTTATTACAATGCACCACCCTCTGTATTGTGTACATTCAAACAAGACAATCCTTAAGCTACATATCCCTGCTTATTACATCGAGATTGGCTAACTCCTCGAACATGGACCATACTATTCTATACATTTCTAATTGCACGAACGTAATGGTAATCTCTACCACACCTACCCTACAAAAACACAACAATATTGTTCATTATGAAATCCCCGTACAGTATTTCATACATGTGGGTGTTACAATTGCTAAGGTGAGCAGTGGTGGTTGGTTGCGGAAGGTCTTGGATTTGATTCATGGGGTAGGCAGTCCAAAGTTTTGGGTTTTTCTGACACTCAAATATTTAAAGACAGAGCATTTATATCCTGGCTTTATTATTAACTCTTGCTGATCCCAATGTCTTTTCAGAGTTTCAGCAAAATAGTGCCTAAATAAACAAATAAATCGCTCAACAATAGTGTGGGGTATGTGCTCTAATGAGCACCACTCTAGTTTTAGGTATTACAGAATGAACTTTACTTACAAATGGTGTGAGAGCCACGGTAAAGTGTAATCAACTACAATTTCTAGTTCTTTACGAAAAAGTTAGTTATGCTTGTGCGTTTTCCGCTTCGCGATTCTTGCAACTTTGCAAATACATTGCGGATTTTCCCCAATTAAAAACTTTTATTTAATGCTCTGGCTTTTCACTGGAATGTATAGATATAAAATAGGGGTAATACCCCTGGGCGCTCACCTGGTAGAATAGAGCATTATACTACACCGACAAAAGGTATTTTAAACAGTATCAAGGTACTTTAAACCAATTTAAGTGGTTGCTCGGAGACAGGGCAGCATGTCGAATCATACTAATATAAACATAAAAGCTTAAACAAACAAACAAAAATACCTATTTTGGGGGGCAACCACCCACACCCACCCCTCCTGCCATAGACCACCTTTGACCCGGATTTTTAGAATGCTGTGAACAAACATTCGTACACCACAGGCGATGAAGGTTGCGATTAAGTTTCATCAAAAAAAATGTGTGAAGTTTCGGAGAAGCGAGCATTTACCTATTTTAGGGGGTCAAGCCCCCGCACTCCCCCTTACCTTAAACCCTGATTTTTTTAATGCCGTGAATAAACTTTGGTGCATCACGGGTGATGAAGGTTGTGGACAAGTTTCATCAAAATTATGTGTGTAGTTTCTGAAAAGAAAGCATATACCTATCTTGGGGGGCAACCTACCCCGTAGACCACCTTAGACCCCAATTTTTTTCATGCCATGAACAAATGTTGGTACATCACGGGCAATAAATGGAACATTGTGGTCAAGTTTCATGGAATTGTATGTGTAATTTCTGAGAAGAAAGCATTTACCTATTTTTTGGAAGGCAGAGGGAGGGGGGCGAAGGAAAGGGAGGGGTGGGTAAAGCCCCCCCCCTCGTAAATCCCCACAAGGCCCAATTTTACTTAATGCCGTGAACAAACTTCGGCACATCACAAGCGACGAAGGTTGTGGTCAAGTTTCATCAAAATTGCGTGTGTAGTTTCAGAGAAGAAAACAAATATTTATTTGATGGGTGGGGTCAAATCTGGACCCACTTTGACACTCGGTAGACCCCCATAGACCCTGATTATTTTAATGCCGTGATCAAACTTGAGTTGCAACATACCAAATATAATTTTAGCCAAGTTTGGTCACAATCCCATCAGCAGTTTCGGAGAAGTTGCAATTGTTTACAGACTGACGGACGGACTGGCTACGACCAAGGTTGGAAAAAAAAAACATTCTGGAAGTTTAACACTGTTGACACATTGTCTACTACACCACCTTTTTTTTTTGTATACTTAATCGAGGCTCGTGAAAGAGCTAACATTTATTTCACAAACAAATCAACCAGACAAACAAAATATATAAAAAGAGGGAGTGGAAGACAAGATGGTGAGAGAAGGGGAAGTGCCTGTTATCTAAAACATTGCATCAGTTCTTTGTGCCTGTTGTTTGGTTCCATTAGGACATCCTTAAGAACAGTAAGTTTCCTGTTTGGAATGATTTTCAATTTTGGTTGACTGAGTAAAAGCATTATCTCGCTCCTCTCTGCACATGTGTGATCGGGACAAATTCAGAGTCAAAGTGCTGATAAATTACAGATTTGTTTTCCGATTCGTGTTCAAAATACATTCAATTGATATCAAGTTGTTCCTCGATCATAAACCGACAGAAGTGAACCAAATGCATAACCCCGCTTTTCGCTTCACGTATGTGGGGTGAAAACAAGAGGAAGAATAGCTTTGCAATACATGTCCCTACTGGTACCAATGAATGTTCTTGTTCCAAGCAAAAAGGGCATAACTCCATCAAAATGGGTGAAACGTCCTGAAACTCAGCATAATAATGCCATGTACCAAATTTCAGTTGAATATGTTAAAGGGTATGGGAGGGGGTGGGGGGGATGCAGAAAACCACAGGTGGGACGGATAGACGGACAGCAAACCTAAAGTCCCCTCTGGGTAGGGGATTAATAAAGGACATTGCCAAGACTAAGCTACCAAGTATGGTACAGCATTTTGCATAGATTAGAAGGCAAAGTTTAGGCCTGGTATCCATTCGGCTTTACTTCAACCAGAATTTGGCTATTTATTCAAAAACATGCATTAGGTTTTACATTCAACTTGCTTCGAACGCGCTGGATGTTTATTTACCTTTGTCCAAACACATCATCTATGCATATGAGGAATCCAATGAAAAGGATGGTCCTTGAAGATAAAGTGCACCATAGTTACAACAGCCTTCAAGAATCCCCTACTCTACAGGATGTGGCCATTTCTACTGTACACTGTAACAGTTCCGCTGCTGCTTCTTCAAATCAGAATGGGTTTATTTTTACAAGCTTTGAAACACTGCCACCGAAAATCACCACTGCGATCAAACACAACACACGAGGACCTATATAAGATGCTGTGTTTATATATAAGACTTGTTCTATATATATATATATATATATATATATATATATTTATTTTTGACACTCGGTAGACCCCCATAGACCCTGATTATTTTAATGCCGTGATCAAACTTGAGTTGCAACATACCAAATATAATTTTATCTCAAAACACTATATCTCAATATATATATAAGACCCAATGTACTTTTACATTAAATAGAGGACAATGGACGAAACAACACAGTACTGTTTGTATGAAATTTAAACGTGTCATCTCAGCAGCATGAGCTATGTGCTCAAGGTGGAACACCAAACAAGCAAAAATGTTATCAGGTACAACAAAGCAAGCGTGTACTGTAGTAATAGCGTGTTTGGGGAAAACGACAAGCAAAGGCATGATCTGGTGAGGATACGTCTGTGTTCTGCATCGATGGAAATGCTGGTACGGTGCACTGGTTTTGCAAAATAATTCTGACCTGTTAAGGCTTCTTCCTCGAGTTCATCCCAGTCTTTTCCGCTCTCCTCCTGACTGCCCAGCGAGACATCTGTCCCTAAGCAGCAAACACAAAGCATCGACTATGTGAGTAAGTTCAAGGTAAACCATATTTTAACAACTGCACATTACCAATGTAATTTAAGTGCTTAGCGATTCAGAAATGCATGATACACGATGTTATTTACCCCTTAATCCAACATACATTTGAATATGTAACTTGCAAATTGATATTTCTCATCTTCTTTGATCTATATTGCCTTGTATTGATTGAAATGTGCGCAGTTGATCAATTGATCAGTCAGCTGACACATTTTACAGAACAAACCTTGAAACAAGACACTGTCAACCTAAATAACAGTAGTTTGATGTAGCTATGAATTATCAATAAACAAGACCCATAGTCTAACAATGGCGTAGCCGGGCTTGTTTCATACTTTAGTCGAAGAGGATAGTATGACCTTGGTGGGGATACCAGTTAGCAAATAATGTAAGTATTAAATTTTTTTCAATAAATTCAACATTACTGTGCCACCTCCAGTCGAACGTCAGGCATTCACAGCAGGTTCGTGAAGGACTTGGACCAAAAAAAAAAAACGTACCCAGTCTGAATGTTGATATATCCAGACAATGGCAAAACTGCGAATGGGAAATCCACAAATATCGTAGATGAAAACCCTTATGTCATTTCCTCATTCTGCTTTGAACTCAATATCTCTATATCTTAATTTCAAACAACATCATTCATCATTCCAATCACAAATTAATACCACAGTATTAATGTATCAACATATAATGTTAAATCACGATTGCATTGATATTATCAAACCAGCAAACCGTCATCATCTGTTCACTTCCGAATGCAGGAGCAAGGAAGGTGTCGATCGCATTTCAAAATCATAATTGTATTGAGGAATTTCTGAAACCTCGTACCTACCATACAGCACCCACTGGGAACCCAAAACGTTTCACAGAAGGTCAATATATTTCCTTTTTGTAAAATATGCAACTGTAAGTTACTAAACATGTCCCCCTGTCATGTGATCATATCCTCAGCTCTGATTGGTGGACGTTTGTGAGGGACATACATACACTGGACAGACAGACAAACGCTGTGCCAGACAACATTGCCCTACTGGCTACGCCGTAAAAACAAATTCTCTCTTTCATAATGAGTTATCTTCATTCGTAAGCAGCAAAGGTTGCCGGGTAGCATCATTGGTGAGTGCATGGCAGTGCCACTGATGCATTGCCCTCTGCTGATTAGGGAAGGAAATTGTAATTTGTTGAGGGTACCGGTGATAGCTCGCCTACTCTTCACAAAGGACATCATAGGACCTTTAACGTCCACCAAAGAATGCTGGTACACGTGACATCCGCTTAACATCCAACTGAGAGACGGCGCACAAATTGGTGAATCACCGTGCCTGTGAAATACAGGATGACAGTTTATACCTGGGTCAATATTCAAACCCAGGCTAGACAGCTTAGAGGCGAGTGTGCGTACCTCTAGGGCCCAGAGGTATGGCCCAGCCCTAGAGTCTAGGCCATCCTATCAGCTCATAATTAGTTGAGAACAACATACAGCCACTGGGCCAAAAAAAATTGTTGAGAAGAATTTCAGCAGTGATTGTGATTTAAATTCACACTCCAACTTTTAAAGCATCATAGTTAGTAGTCCATACCCGGGTGTGTACCCCGATTCAGAATAGGCACACTGTATCCCTGCGCATCGTAAGAGCGTGACCAAGGGTTGGCGTCAGGAAGGGCATTCGGCCATAAAAACATTGCCTCAAACAGGGAACCATGATTGTCATGGGGCCCGCAAGGCTAACCCCCGCTCTAGCAGGGAAAAATGGCCTTAAAACGATCATTCATTCATTCATTCATTCAGTTAGTAGTCCATACAGATGGTCTTCTCTTCAATGAAGCTTTCATCAACACATTACTTCAAGTCTACCTGCAATGGAAAAACTGCGAACAACAACGAACAAGAAAGAGCAATCAGCGATTGCAGACCCTCGCCAGGACGTGTTTTCAGTGGTTTTGAAGGCTTTTGTAGTAAAACAAATATGGCGGCCGAACCACGTCACAGATGACATCATCATTTTTTTTCCCTCCACCAATTTATCCCGAGATTATGCTCAAGAAATTTCATCTTGATCAAATGAATTTTTGTACATGTCGAATTATGACATCATAATGGAGGCACCTATGACATCATCATTAACATATGTTATTCCACATGGAGAGTTCTTTACAATGATCCATGTCTCAATCTTTTCTATGCAGCGCTTTCGGAGATAAAGAGGTGCAAAATGTTTCGGTTTTTCCAAGATGGCGGCCGAACCACGTGACCGATGAAGTCATAATTTATTTTTTTTCTCCATCAATTGATCCTGAGATGACTCTCAATAAATTTCATCTTGATCGAATGAAGTTTTGTACTTGTCTAATTATGACGTCATGATGGAGGCACCTATGACATCAACATATTTTATTCCCCATGGAGAGTTCTTTACAATAAGCCATGTCTCAATTTTTTCTATGCAGTGCTTTCGGAGATATAGAGGTGCAAAATTATACGGTTTTTCCAAGATGGTGCCCGTACCACTTGACCTATGGCGTCATAGTTATCATTAAAAAATTATACAGGTGGAGTTGCACCTGGGGTGAAAATGTCCTGTCAATTGACCAACGGTTGCAGAGAAAATCATATTTATTCTGTGCGGACAAACAAACAAACAAACGGACTCGAATGCAATAACCTCTCCTCTGGCGAGGGTAACAAGCAAAAACTCTAGGTAAAAAGGATCCCAACTCACAAGGATCATCAGAAAACACAATGTACGCATCTTGAGACTTTGCAGACAAGAGAGAGAGAGAGAGAGGTGAATGAGTAATCAATATTATCCATTGTAAACCAAAAAAAAAAAAAAATCAACATATTCCCAAGATAATTTGATGAAAGGTGTCATCCAAGGCACAATCAGGTGGATTCTGTAAAAAAATTTTGCCAGTGACTGTATATTCCCCAATAGGCATGAGAGTGCTTCCCTTTGACAAAGATAAATAATTAAGAGGAAAATGTACTGTAAGAGAGAATTCTTTTTCCATGATATTAAGTTTTTATGGTTATCAACGGCGCAAGAAACATGCGAATATAAACTCCACAAATTTAATGGTTCGAAAGATTAACCAAGTTATCCAACAAGCGATGCACAATGTGCATGGTGTAAAAATATCCTCCAAAAAATTTGACTGAAATTGGTGTTCCACCAAATCTTCTTACCGTGGAAATAGGCTATTTTAACGTTGCTCCATACGAGAGTGAGTATTCAAGGGGCAAGAGCGAGAAAGGGGTTTTCCTCCCTTTTCCCTGTACTGATTGATGTCATACACTGGATAGACAAGCGTGTACTGTAGTAATAGTGGGGGGTGGGGGGGGGGGAGGGGGGAGGTACACTCTTGGAAAATGCCACGATATTCAAAACAGCGATAGTTAAAACCAATTTCCAATGTGAACAAGCATTCTGAGTATTGCGCTGCAATACATGTCCCCTACCAAAGTTCAAAGTGCCATAACTTTGTCAAAAATGATCGAATATGCAAATTTATGCACTGTTGATGCTGGTTTTCAAACTTGATCTGAGGTATGCTGAGACACATGTGTGTCATGCCTCGTCTCGTTGATAAGCCCGCAAGGTCGCTCCGTGGAGCGGCCTGCACATATTGCACTGTGTGAATTATATAATTACCAACTCACGGTCTGAGGTACTCGCGATTCATGAGATATCCATTTTTACTCCTGCCCCAGGGAGTAATGCATTCAATCGTGTCCGTGTCCGTGTGTGTGTGTGTGTACGTGCGTGTGTGTTCGTGTGTTTGTGAACAACATATCTGGAAAAGTTCTGAACAGATTTGGATGAAAGTTGGTGGGATGATTTCCCTTGGGATAAGGAAGAATTGATTAGTTTTTGGTGAAGCTCAGGATATTATTCCAGATCCAGAAATTTTTTGAAGGATTGTTTACCATTGGAAGACAGGGCTCATTTTTTTTTTAACATTATCTTCTATATTTAACATCGTGATATGAAAATAGTTTTCATATTTGTTGTAAATGTAGTTTAAACTCGTGGTTATGCGTTACAGCAGTGTATTTTGTTAGCAGCGTCGTCTTCAAGGTTCTTTTCTTTTTTTTTCCCTAATAAAGACATATTCTGTCATTTTTAAACCACTAAAGTGTGTATTAGGTTTCCCCGTTTCATAAAATGTATCGTTTGATACGTATAATGCTTTAAAACTGTTTTTTTTGTTTGTTTGTTTTTAACCTCAGAAGAGATATCAACATTTACCTCAGCGAATGTCAATCGCGGTGTCAGTATTTGATGAACTTATAAAGACTTAGGTGAGTTATAAGTGTGACAAGCATGTGCACGGGATTCTTCCCAGAAGAATGAGTGGTCGCATTAGCTTGTACGACTTAAAATGAGCAAGTTTTGTTTTCACGTTTGGGCCAGTTTTACATGTTGTATCCCTAAGGAATGAAACGAACGTTTTTCCTGGCTTACAATTTTATTTGAAGTCACACATGCCTCAAAATACACTCACTTATATAGAATTGAATGCTGAATCCGAAAACGTAAGTGAAATTGCCTTGTTTTTTTTAAACATTATCTTCTATATATTCTAAATATACATCTGTGCAGTGTCTGTCTTGTGTTGTCTTGTCTTGTGTTGTCACTGAACTACTCCCTCAAACTTTTGTGAAATCGTACTATTCCAACTTGACCCACGGCGGGAGTATGCGCTCTACTGAGTGGCGTTCTAGTTTTTAATATTTTCGTTTAATTAACGATATCTGCCAAACCACATGCCCTATCGCAAATTCCAAAAGTACATTTTAGTAGACCGACATGCTGAACAGATCTGTGAAGTTTCCCCTCGATTGGATCAAAAATGAGGGAGGAGTTCGGTTTTAAAGACCATGATTAAAAACGTCATAACTCTGAAAAGCTCGCTGACTTTTTTGTTCGTCATGGGTATGCGATTCCGGCTGCAAAGTTTGGCCTCGATCTGTTCAGCCGTTGCAGAGAAAAAGGGGTTTTCATGTTTTCATGAAAAACAATATGGCGGCCAAACCACGTGACCTGACGTCATAATTAGCATTAAACTATTCTACAGACCGAGTCCCCCCTACGGTGAAAATTTGATCTCAATCGGTCCAATTATTGCAGAGAAAATGGTTTTTAAAGGAAATTAAAACTTAAAATGGCACTGAGTTAAGGATCATCAGAATTACCAAAGTTCAAAGTGCCATAACTTTGTCAAAAATGATCGAAACGTCGTGACGTTCGAACTTGATCTGTAACTTATCATGAGG
Source organism: Myxine glutinosa (assembly GCF_964187855.1). NCBI lineage: Eukaryota > Metazoa > Chordata > Myxini > Myxiniformes > Myxinidae > Myxine > Myxine glutinosa. The sequence goes on from NC_136269.1 coordinate 96,035,235, forward strand.
AAACCATGTACCAAGTTTGAAATCATTAGCATTAGGAGTTTAGAAAAAAAGTCCGGAAAACTGTTCTTTGCGTGACGGACTGACAGACTGACGGACTGACAGACGGAGGGACGGCGTGCAAACCTATAGTCCCCTCCGGTGTACACCGGTAGGGGACTAATAAGGGGGTTAGTTTCCTGGGCTATGAGAAAATATACAGGTAGGTGGGCGGCAGGCAGACATAAGCACGTCACAATTGAAACTAGAAAACAAGAAAGCATTTAAAAATGCAAAGGCCATCCTCATTCACTTTGTATTCAAACTTTTTCTTCTAACGTATGCTATGCATGACAAAAACAGCTAAAATATTGACGATTGTGCGTGGTATGGGCTAATAATGTGTAAATTAAATATAAATTGGCTTTGCAATGAAGACTCTTGCTGTGTTGAAGCAGATTAAACATTGAGAAGCAGATTAAACTTGTCCTCTAGCCCCCAGCATTCCTCTCCTATTAATCTCTTAAATCGTTTTCCTTTATATTTTTTTGACGTTTTTAAAATAAATCGTTCTGCAGTTCCATAAACCAGCGAATAAATAAAATTAAAAGAAATCACTTTTGACGTTTTACACGTTGGCACCCGTTCAGTTCGATTGCTACCGTTGCACGAAAGCCTCATGGTGCAAGATAACCATCGCAGCTCAGCTCAAAAACCGATAGGTTGAAATTAAACCCCGCAATAACTAAATCGGTAAACTTAAATAACGAGATTGCCGTGATTGGTTAAAACTAATGATATTCAAAACCCACAATATTTAAGGGTTTACTGTATTCTCATCATAAAGTTTGTTGAAAATTTGAGGACAAATTGTCTAACCCCACCAAAATTGCAAAGTAACGATTGCAAAACCCCACCTCCCTTTGAGCAGGGGTTTTAGGATAATGATGAAATGTGAAAAACTACAAACGAGGGAAACAGGACTTTTTTCTGTTTGCATGAATTTTGTACCCCGTGGTTCTTACTCTGTGCTTGTACAAAGTTTTCCAACTAGTATATATGGTACTGTGACGCATGTACCGGTGACGCCTCTGATACCTGACATAATGTAATTAAATGGGATACATTTCCAGCACCACCCTTTCAAACAAGTCCCAGCATTTGAATTTGGTCTACTACGGCTACACGGAAAAACGTGGTGAACAAGGTTCAGACATACATGGCGGCGGCCATCTTGGATTTTGACGTGGGTTGCACCCGCACACCAAATTCGAATGCGGTCCTTCGCTTATGCACGCACGCCCGCAAACACGCACGCCCGCACGGACGGACGGGAAAACCATAGTCCCCCTTTCGCTCCGCTGTGCGATGGGGGACAAAAAGGCTTGGCTTCAGTTACCATATCATTCAAACCTCTTCTATGTGAAATGCCTTTCTTTCTTCAACATATTGTGGAAATAGCTCCCATGGGTTAATAATGGAAAAAAAATAGAGCAGACATTTCCTTAATGAGTGTTCTGAATAAACGTAAAGTAATTAAATGTGATTTCAGATTCACGTGGTTCATTTGTATAGTTGGAGTCGTGCAACCACCCCATTGGTGTATCTACAAATCTACACCCGATTTGACCTCTATTTCATGTGTTTACCTTTGTTATCCTTTCTTTATTTGTCTTTTTCTGAACACATGACGCCATTTTCCCTCGTTGAGGTGGGCCTTGCGGAACCCTCAGAACATCTGGTGAAGGGCCAACCAGGGACTGCTCCACCAATATTGAGAGGGGAGTGGCAGATAAGGCTAATACTATTTAAGGATTTACCGTTTATTTGTGGAGTCATGGGCGTGTACCAGGTAGTTTGGCAAGGAGAATTATTGTGGGCTAACTCATTTATCATGGTTTGCTTCCTTTTATTTCCTCCACATGCTATTTGCAATACACATTATAAACTTGATTTGGTCTCTGGGTGAATTTTGGTTGGCTTGGTAGCTTTATAAATCCTGTTAAAGGTGAATCGGTCACGGTACCCATTCTGCAAGACGATTGAGTCATGTGACTTTGGTTGCTCAGCTGAAGATTAATTAAGAGCAGTCACTTGATCGCCTATCGGTGTGGCCCTCAAGCACTTTGGGGACTCCGATTTGTACCGCAACACAGTCGTCAGATACAGGTCCGCTATGGAGTCTGAGGCGGGTGACAGTTGTGCTCATTTTGACACGACTCACCGGATTTGAACCAGAAGACCGGTGCAGACTGGTGGCTGTAACAATACTAGGGCATGCTAGACGTGGGCCGGCGCTCATGGCTGGGAATGAACGCCGGCCCGGCCGTTTCCCGACTTGCCGAAAGTGCACGGGGGTCGGCACGTCCGAGCCTTGTGTCCGAACCTGGCGTGGTAATAACACCATGCCTGGTCAGGTGGAGGCCCCGGCCGTTGTGTCGGAAGCGGTCGGCACGGCGTGGCGGCCGCCAGTTGCATCGACCACAGAACCCCCCCCTCTATTTACATGAATGGTTTGGTCCATTCGCAAAGCCAAAGCGAACGACCACAGAACCCCCCCCCCTCTATTTACATGAATGGTTTGGTCCATTCGCAACGGCAAAGCGAACGGCGAACGGCTAAATCGCCATAGCTCGGTAAGTACTTGTCCGATTAATTTCAAACCTTGAAAAGGCACATCCTCGGGTCCCCAGCAATATACCTGGCAAGTTTCAAGTATATCGGACCGGTAGTTGTCGAGAAACAGCGGTCACAGACAAACGTACAGACGTACAGACGTACAAACGTACAAACGTACAGAGATTACTGGAATTATAGATAGATGTTCAAACATTACAAATAATCCTGGCCAGTAAAAACGTGCTGCACTAACCAGATTCAGACTCAGACTCTTCTTTCCCTGAGCTGTACTCTTCATCACTGTCTTCAGAGTCCTGAGAAGCCGATTCCGATGGTTGGTAAGTTTCATCTTCATCCATTTCATCCGAATCCATACCATCCTCATGGTCGCTTCCCTGGAAAAGCATGCAATGATCTAACTTTGGGCTTGCATGCAAACTCTCTTCACATGGAACCACAAGTTCTCTTCACACTCATCTTGCACATTTTAATTCAATTTCCCTTTATAACCTTCTACTTCTTTCTGCTCTGCTAATCACAACAATCACTTTAACTGCTTACACGATAAAATTACAAATAAGCTCTTCCGTGAGCCTCAATCTCTGTATATCTTTTGTTGAAATAAATTTTTTGTACAAAAATAAAACAAGATTCACGATAAAACTAGAACGACTCTTCAACGTCCGTCGCAACATCGACCGATATGCCTATGCCCACATTATTACATCATTATAGATACTTGCACCAGTTTTGATTTAAATCCCTTCAGCTGTTATAAAATATACCATTTTTACCTGACATGGCCTTTGACCTGTGATGTCAAAATCTAATCAGATCGTATTTACATTACAATATGTACCTATACCGAGTGTGGTAAAAATCCCATCACTGGTTCACAAGTAAGCGCAGTAACAGAATTTTTACCGAACAGGACCACTGACCGATGACCCTTTGACTCCATAATCTAATCTGTTTATCTTTACATCATAATACATACTTGATTTAAGTTTGATTTAAATACCTTCAGCCGTTCTCAAGTTATTGTATTCCTTACGGAGTAAAACCCCCACTTCGTCAGTGGAGGCATAAAAAAACAACAACAAAGTAAGCGAAAAAGCTGTTTCGCCTTACGTCACTCTCAGGATCCAAGAAAGACCAGCCACCCTGCTCAAAAAAATTCTCCGGGTCGCTCGTGATGGTCTTCATGATCTTTGTCCAGTTCAGAGACTGTATTCCTTCTGTGTACTTGATGTCACAGGAGCTGTTCAGGGACAGCGAGCAGGGAATGAGAGTACAATGGTCGCCACCGCCTACACAAATAAATACTATGGCTACCGCTACAATTCATTAAAAAAGGTTTATCTCCCTTCAAGGCAAATGCCAAGCAATCAAAATCGAGGATAAATTATCCAGATTGTATGAGTACGAGGTGCAGAATAAATAGGGAAATAAATAGTATAGTGTAGCTCATCATGCCAAATATTTTGGCAGGACATAAAAATAAAAAAAACACATTTTAACACACCTTCACAAAAACTTTAAAGATTTGTTGCAAATAACCTTTCATCTACAAAGGGAATTTAATATTTCACAAGCAAAGAAAGGCATTCAAAAGTTCATCTTCTAAATAACTCAGGCAACAATACTAATCAAATTAAATAAATAAATGAAGGGGATTTTCACTAATTAATTGGCATATGTGGGAAAATTACACGCCCAGAGCAGGAATCGTGTTCAGGCCGTTGATGCTCCTATGGCTGACACCGAGTGCCCTGGAAGCAGTGACGGAAAGAGTGGCAACCATATGTGTGGGAATATTGCATGCTCAGTTATGGTCGCCCAGATAGCTCACATGGCAGAGTACCTTGGTTTGATTCCTGGTCTGGGTGTGTAATTTTCCCACATGTGCCAATTAAATACTAATCAAAAGGAAACTAAGTAATATTCTGGTAAAAATGTCAACCAATCCTTTGGTTCCATTTCTTTCTTGAATTGAAGAATTTTCTCTAAAACGATCCCCAAATTTAAAGCAGTAAATATAAGAAAACATTCCTAGCAAGTGTTTACTAAAGAAATAAAATAAATCAATTTGCATGACCGACATTTACAATAAACCGACATAAAAAAGGCGAGCAAACAAGCCACAGTGTTAACATGTTGTTGTGCACTTTGTTGAATTGTGCAGCAAGTTTTACTTGAGCCACTCCTTGATGGCATCGAGTGATGTCGATGGGATGGCATTGACCATGACGACTTTCTGATGGTAATCCTTGTGCACGATCACCATGTCAAAGTTCTTGAGATGAAACTGGACTCGCTCAAAATGAATAAACTCCACATCGTCTAGCGTGATCATGAAAGGAGGCTGGCGTGGACAGGAAAACATGCATGCAACGTGAGAGATGGAGAGTAAGATATTAGCATAGAGTCAATTTTAGAATTGAATACTTATATCATGGAACATGGGGCTGGCCTGAATGGATAGCTTGGAGCAAGTGTACTTGCATTTGAGCTGTGGTTTCTGGGTTTGATTCACGCCGCAACTAAAAACTGTTACCTGGTGCCCTCCAGGTAGGACTTTTCACCAACGAGCACGCAGTCCTTCAGAGGATTGTTAAACCACATGCCCAATTTCCCCACATTCATTGGTAGACAAAAAAAAAAATCCCACAGTGTATTTCGCAAGAGGAGGCCATTGTGTGCTGGCATTCTGGCCAAATTACAAAGTCCTGCCCTGGCTACTGCTGGGAAATGCAAAAGCAAACAACCCAATGTCTCCCTTGGCATGACTGCTTCAGAAACACCCACAATCTTGAAAGAACTTGGACTCGTAATCCTCATTATCATCAACTAGGGCATGCCCGTACTATATATAAGCTAGGACGTGCCCGTACGTGGGTGCCCGTTCCTTGCCATAAAAAAAAAAAAAAAAATTTGTGTAGGGGTGTGTGTGTGTAAACATCCTAGGGCGTGCCCGTACGTGGGTGCAAAAAAACATGCGTGCAAACAACAACAACAAAAAAAAACTTTGAAACCACGTGGCAGTAACGACCACAGAACCCCCCCCCCCTCTATTTACATGAATGGTTTGGTCCATTCGCAACGACCACAGAACCCCCCCCTCTATTTACATGCAATGGTTTGGTCCATTCGCAACGCCAAAGCGAACGGCGAACGGCTAAATCGCCATAGCTCGGTAAGTACTTGTCCGATTAATTTCAAACCTTGAAAAGGCACATCCTCGGGTCCCCAGCAATATACCTGGCAAGTTGCAAGTATATCGGACCCGTGGTTGTCGAGAAACAGCGGTCACAGACAAACAAACAAACGTACAAACGTACAAACGTACAAACAAACACACAGAGATTACTGGAATTATAGATAGACTAGGGCATTGCCCGTACTATATCTATATCTAAAATTATATCCCCCCCCTCTATTTACATGAAATGGTTTGGTCCAAAGCGAACGGCTTGCGAGTCCGGTGACAATCCCCCCCCTCTATTTACATGAAATGGTTTGGTCCAAAGCGAACGGCTTCCGGAGTTTGGTAAAGAAATCGCCATCGCGTGCACAAACGCGCAGGAAAGCGAATGAATCGCAAATTCGTTTTTATTAGTTTTAAAACATAGTTTAACGCCAACATAGTTTGCAAACGTGAAATAAATGAATACGCTCTCAAATGTGCCATCCGAGGCAGAGTGTGTCCGCCACGTTCGGCACACGCGATAGTTCGCTGCTCTCTGATTGGTTGAATCGTTTTTTGGACATAGCTCGGTAAGTAATTGTCCGATTAATATGAAACCTTGAAAAGGCACATCCTCGGGTCCCCAGCAATATACCTGGCAAGTTAAAAGTATATCGGACCCGTGGTTGTCGAGAAACAGCGGTCACAGACAAACAAACGTACAGAGATTACTGGAATTATAGATAGATGAACATGAACAGGTGTAATCACATGACCCTTGATTACACCTAACCCATGGCTAACAGGCACCATCATGTTACTCTTACACAAACAGTACTTGCAATAAGCAGGTTAAAAATTTAAAGGTTAAAATTAATTTCCCTCAACCAGGTCGATATCTATATTTGATAAGAATGATAAAAAAAAAAATTAAACACTGACAATAACTACAACAACAGTTGCTGGCAACTATCAAGGATTCCAAGTGGTAACATTTAAGTTTGAAAGAAGCAGCCAGCCATGTGAGATCTTCAAATTCAGCATTTCCAAAACAAGCATTAATACAAACCTATGCATACTTCCCTTCCTATATGTACTCCTCTTGACCCAGACCCACATCTCCTTATTAAAAAGTAAATACTTTATTACTGCAAAGCAAATGGCCGGAGTCAGGAGGAAGGGTTGAGGGAAAGGTGAAATATAGCAGATTGCATCTTTCACAGTCAATAAGTGGTGCAAACAACTGTCTTACCCATTCAGTCACATTGACAAGGGCACTGCTCGTTGGCTGCAAGAAAGCAGTGCTCCGAAATGGAGCTCCCTGGAATCTAAAACACAGCGCAGGTTGTGAAAATTCAAAGGTTAGACCAGAATCGTCATGTACACAAATGAAAATCCGAATGTGAACAAGAAGGAAGTACATTGCACCTTGCAAGGTGACCCTCAAGACTGGAATTATAATCACTAGAAATATTATTAACAAAATGAAAAAAATGACGGAACCAATAAGAGGTGATGCACACGGAAGAAAATATGAAAGCAAGAAAACTTCAATTATGCTTCAGAAAATATGGAAGTTGAAAGGTTAAATGCAGAGCACATGCAAAATTTACAATGAAAGAACCCAAATGGAGTTGATAAATACTTATTCTCAAGACAATCAAAGTTGGTAGTATGTGCTAGGATAGCTTAGAGGTAAGCAAACTTGTCTCGGCTGTCTCGCCTTTGTTCAAATTTCAGGCCAATATATGATAAACTGTCATCCTGGTGTTTCACAGGCAAGGCTATACATAAATCAATGTGTGGTCCTTCCCCTCAAATGGACGTTTGAGACTGGGCATTCTGGCAGCATCAATTAGTGGAAGGCAAAAATCCCAGTGTCCTTTGCGAATAGTAGGTAACCTAATGCTGGCAAATCCACCTTTAGAGGCCATTTTTCCCCGCAAAGTGGGGGTTGGCCTTTTTCGGGCACCGTGGTTGTTGTTTTTTTTGTTTGTTTTTTTTTGGTCCCCTTTTTGAAGCAATGTTTTACGGCAGGATGCCCTTCCTGCCGCCAACCCTGTTTGTCGCCTTTTACGACAAGCGGGGAATTACCAGTGAACTGGTACTCAATTAGCCGACCTCGGAAGGATGACAGGCTGAGTCAACCCCCCTGGCATTAATTCAGCGATCGACCGGGATTCAAACCCAGGATCCTAGGATCCTAAGCTGGCACCCTAGCCGCTAAACCAACACCAGGCTATTGCTGAACCTATTGCTGAACCAACCTATTGCTGGCACCATGAACAAATTAAAATTTTCTACCACCTTCAGTCAAACGTCAGTCACTTGGTGAAAGACTTGGGCCAAACACATTCCAAAGCCAATCCCACAATTGGAACCAATTGGGGCAATCAAGGAAGCAGTAATAGTTGTACTAGTAAAATATTGTTATGCATTTGGGGAGTGATATATGTAGAGCAGAGTAGATCTGAGTAGGTACCATGCTTCGGGATGTCGCGGTAAGGAACACTTCCTGTAATAAGTCATGTGTAGGCGTTTTGTCGGTTAAGGCGTAGTGCATCTACCAGGAGATTTGTGTGTTAAGTAGTGTAGGGAATAATGAGTAGAGCCCTTGTATGTCTCACCTGGTAATCAAACCTTTGTCCCCTTATGGCACTGCAGACCACATAGACACTTGGTTAGGATCCCTTAGTACAACATTAATGACGCCCTTCCCCCCCCGACATGACCTCGGAAGAAAGCAGGCCAGAACACCGCCACAAATGGCCGCCACCATTTACACCTCCAAGAGGCCTATCCACCTCGCATAGCACGTGCTATAACACAGGAGCAGGAGCGGGAGTGAGAGTGACGCAGTGGGCGTGCACCGGGGTGAGCTGGCGAGTCGGTGGAGGCTCTGATTGGCAGGACAGTGCACCAAAGCTGACGTCATCGGCCGGGGATATTAACGGAGGCCGGACGCCTTTTCGGCAGTTGAGCACGAGGAGAGTTGAGAGACGAGGTGCGCACGAGTGAGTTCGAGAGTTGATGAACGAGTTGCCGGACGCCATTTTTGGGGAGTTCAGATGGAGTAGGACTGGCAGTTGAGTGACATTCCTGGCAGTGAAGAGTTAGTTTGCACAGGAGTTGAGTTGAGAGTTGATACGAGTACAGTCCCGGTGCGATCCTGACAGAGTTGTGTGACGAGCGCCGAACGCCATTGAGAGATGAGTTGTGAGTTGGATCCCGAGTGCACGAGAGCGAGTCGCGCAGCAGCAGTTGGTTGGCAGTTCACGGCCTGAGTACACGAGTTGGGTTTTGAGAAGCGAGTTGGAAGGACGAGATGAGCAGTCACACCTGTGTTCTCTCCGGTCCTGTCTTTTCGTGCTTCGTGTGGGGATCGACCTCGTGTGGAGCCACTGGCCTGTGTTGGGTGCTTTGGAGCTTGGTGCACGGACCTCGTGGGCGGCGAGAGGATCGGAGCTTGGAGCGAGGCCTCGTGGGTACATAGGGGCCGAACGGAGCCGTGGTGGACGGCAAACAATACAGGACGACGGACAGATAAGCTCACACCACATTTCACGATTTACCAGAACGTGTTCTTTTTATTAATTCATATCCCTCGTCTTGTCTTTGATATCTGGTGAGCGGGATCCCGATTTAGGATTATTTCATTACCGGCGCATGCTTTTACTGTCTTTGCTTTTTCCATTTGAATAAACCGTTGTATTATTTTGCATCCCCATTCAAACCGGTGCCGCTTGAGTTAATTTCCTCTCACAGGACCAGAGCTACGCTGCAGTGCGTAGACCGTGCTGCAGTTAAGTGCTTTCGCCGCAGCCTCCATTTTCCTTCTTCCTCCCGCACGGCCATAGCCGAATCCGTGTTTGGGTAGTTGCCTCCGAATAAGACCTTTTAGGCTATCCGCGACTCAGATGTTAATCGGAGTTGCGCGACAATATGCAACATAATTATATTAAAAGTAATAAATTTAAAATTAATCTTCTTCTTCTCATCCTCTTCCCTTTAGAAGGGGTGAGGTCCAATGGCACCAAGCGTACACCCTGCCTTGACCACGATTTTCCTCCCCTTCCCGATGTCCTCAGCCAACTCTCTCCTCTCCAATCACCCCCACCTTACTGATATCCCTCCTCACACAATCCTCCCATCTCAACCGGTCTACTTCTTTTCCTCCTACTTTGCTCTCAACCTATCCGCTCTCTTTGCCATTCTCTCTTCCCCAATCTGCACCAAGTGCCCAACCCATCTCAGCCGGCATTTCACCATTCTCCTCGTAAAGCTCATCGACACACCAATCTCCACCCTCAGTTCACATATTAAACTTCTATCCACCCTCTTCACTCCCACAATCCTTGTTGTTCTGCAATCCAGTTGTTCTCACAAACCTGATCTGTTGTTGTCTCTGTGCCAGTCCCACCACCTTCACACCATAAAGGTAGACCAGCGTTACAAATGGCATCAGAACCTTCCCTTTAAATTTACTTGACATCTTTCTGTCTGCCATTACTCCCTCCACGCATTCACACCCACCTGAATCCTCTGCACCTTTGCCTTGGACTTAAAATCCCCCAGCCACTGTACCCCTCAGATACTCAAACCTATTTCCCTGTCTGATCTCCTTCACCTCTAACTTGATGTTCATTTATTTTCTCTGCTGCCCGACCCACATCACCTCAGTCTTCTCCACACTCATCTTCAGCCCATGCTTCCCAAATGCTTCCTTCCACACCACCAGTACTTCCTGCATCTCCCGCCCACTCTCCACTACAACAGCCAGATCGTCCACATGCAACGTCCTCCCGATACAACCACTCATAAGACCTTCCTGCTTACCAGTGTCATCACCATGATAAACATGAGTGGGCTGAGCGCTTCCTTGCTTCAAACCGATGAACTTCTTTGTTCCTTCACGCTGAACTTCTTTCTCCGACATCCCATGGTCAACAAAACTCTTCCCTTCATTCCCTTGTACATCCCTTCCACCAACTTAACTTCTGTTTCCGGCACTCCCATCCATCTCATTGTTGCCATCACAATCACTCTCAGGACAGTGTTGTAGGCCTTTTCCAGCACGCACACACAATGCGCACTCCACTCGCTTCTCCCCCACTACTCCCTCCACCTCACCTTCCCTTCCCCCTGTTTACTGAAAATCTTAATTTAAAAAAAAAAAAAATCCAGTATATTCTCCAGTGTAAAGCCCAAAGGGGAAAAAATTAAATAAATAAAATGACTTGAAACCAAAACTAAGAACAATGTGATGTTAAACAAAAACTAATTGTATGTCTGTAATTATGTGTTTACACATAACAGTGGACAAATCCTTATATTAATCCTATGGTTAAATGTCAACGTAAATAAGCTGTTTGACCATCTTCTCATTTTGATAACGCTATTTTGATAACGCCATACCCAAGATCTCGGAATGGGGTCTCAAACTCTAATGCTTCTCTGGACAAATTCTCCACCTTCTCAGTGAAGTGTTTGAATGCCATCTTAAGTTTGTGCCGCAGCTCTCTTTCTACCTGCAAAAGAAATGAAAAATCCCCAGAATGTAAGGGAACAATAAGCTCAATAAACTGAACTTCACTTTACTGACCTGCAAGGCTGAATACTCACTTTCTCCTCTTCAAAAGTCATGCAGTTCTTAAAATGGTGCAAGCATTTACCTGCTCAGCATACAGGTCATCCCGATCATGCAGGTGCTGTCGTTTCGCGAGGTCAGTGGTCATCTCTCCCACTTCCGTGTAAAACTGCACATCTATGTGCCGTTTCTTATCGAACATAATGGCATTCTGCAATGCACAGAAGTTAAATTCCATTTCAAGGGGAGAGGAGAAGGCTGCACATAAGAGGCTGAAATAACTAGACCTTTTCAACCATTCTTGTAACAAGATGCAAAATAACGATTTCCCACCAATAAAAAGTGTTTTTTTTTGCGGTTGATTTACTTGTATGCACTCATAATCCGCAAAACAGAACGAGTCGAAAACTGGTGGTTGTAATCACAGTATACACGTGGGTTTTTAAGGGGGTTAAACATTTCATAGTACCAGGGATTCTCTGCAAATTATAGTTTCTGGGTGAATTAGCACATCGGTAAATCTGGGCGAGATAAAACGTCCGCAAGGATGGGTTCTTTGTTAGTATATATAATCACGTATATAAAGGGGGATCCTTGGGGGAATTTTAGCAAAATAATACTATTGAAAAAATATATGAGTGTATGAAACATCTACAAGCTGGGAAAGAATGAAAAAAAATGAGGAAGGAAAAAGGAAAGCGCGGTTTCAAAAATTTGAAATGCAGAGATCAGGATAATGAACAGATATGTTCCATGTGCTGTCGACTTAAGGTTAAACATTTTACGAATGATCCACTATCTCGAAGCTTCCTTAAACTGCAAAAAAAACAAAAAAACAAAAAACAAAGGGTCCCTTGTCATTCAGAATGTTTGAACGTGGCATACCACCATTGCATTATCATAACTCAACCCAGCCAACTTCAGTTCACTACAGGACGAAGAACCCACTCAAGAAAAATTTAAAAGGGATTTTTAAAAAGGTTTTATTTCCTAAACCTTTTTTGTTTCTTGAACACCCCCAAAACACTTCACAAGTTTAATAAAAACTCCATGTCTTACCTTATATGGTCTCACCTGTTTCTCAACTTTGCATTTACCTTGTATTGCCATAGGGACAGAGTTTCAAAATAATTTCTTCCCAACAGCTCAGATTTGTAAGTTTTTTTCCTCCAAATAAAATGATTTCACATTTAATTGTTCATTAGATCAGGTTGAAATGCATTCGCTCAACATGACTGACCAGAGGTGCAGTCCATTTTAATGTGCTTCCTCAAACAAGTTCATTAGTACAGGCCTGAAATTCTGTTCTTTAATGTCCAATTATATTTGAAGCTTTTCATGATCCCGTCAAACCTTGAGATGAAAGTGCAGCACAATGATCATTTCTCCATCGCATGGCTGGAAAATAGCAAGCTTTATATTGTTGTAAAGGAGGTCGACCTTGTCTCCTCGTGATGATGTGAACCTAAATCCTGTCATTTGTGACAGGTGGGATGGAAAACAATAACACCAAGAGAAAATAATCATGATTTTAACAGGAGTGTTTTTACGAGCAGGTGATACTGAAATGACATCATCAATTAGGTTCCACCATGCAGCTTAAGTGAGAAGCAAGTACCATTGATGTGCGCTTCCAACGAACCCTGCAGCCTCTTCTGCGAGATGTTAGGCCGAATGTACAGGTCTTTAATCTTGGGGCTTGTGCGATTGGTATTGAGCAACAGTGTGGCCTGCTTCACTATGCCCTGCACAAACATACAACCTTGGCAAGATGTAACCAAATACAACAAAGCCTCCATGACATCAAATTACCCAAATATAAACTGAATATGATAGACAGGACTGTTTGCATTCGAGAAAAATAATACCACGTAAAGTTGCTCTATTGAAGGGAATTCACAAGGTAGATGCTGCCACTTCAAATCAGCATACATATGGTTGAATTAAACAGAGCAGACTGAAAGAATCCTCTTATTTGCAGGGTGCTGTGCTTCCTCCCCATCTCTTTATATTTTCCGATTTGTTCATTCCCCTGCTTATTGTGTCCAAATGTGGCCACACTGATTCATCGTCTTTTCAACCTCCGTCACCCCAATCTTCAAAGAGTCGATATCTTGCATAAAAATTAAAATAAACTAGAGCTGCCACTTTGTAACTGCTGGCAGTGATGACCGGTTTCCTCTGCCTTCCCACTTTGCTACAACCCCGCTTTAAGCCGACACGCTTGGCACATGACATCCTCTTTACAACACTGAATTCAGTATTGTATTTCAAATTTTTTTTTAAAATGAAGAGTTCTCGGGGTCTTGTGGGTATTTTTGGGTCCTCGGGGTCTTTTGGGTCCTCGGGATCATCTGGTTCTTCGTGGTATTTTGGATTATTGGTGGTCTTAAGGGTCTTGGGAGTCTTAAAGGTCCAATGGGTTTCAGCAGTCCAAAGTGTTGAAAGGTACATTCCGATAGTACATAATTAATAGACGTACGTAATTAATAGAGAGGATGCCACTGACTTCAAACAGCACATCATTCATAGATATACTGAAAAGTAAAATGGCTGGAAAAGATAATGTAGAGTTTCTTCTTCTTCAAACAATAACAATTTCTCGCTTTCAGACTGTACAACCAATCATGTTGAAATTTTAAGCACCCATTCCACTTGATTGCAGCTACATTACTTTAAAGTTTCATGTCGATCAATGAAGCGGTTCAAGAGATAGAAGGTTTTTAAGATTTTCATTCAATTATTTATTGCTGCCAAACCATGTAACTTATCGCTTATTCCCAAATATCATTTTTCCTCAATACATGAGGAACATGTTTGTGAAGTTTCCATTCAATCTGTCCAACCCTCTGGGAGGAGATAGGATTTGAAGGTTTATGCTTCAAAAAATCACAGCTCCCAAACCAAAGGAAAACACCAGGGTACCAATTTATAGCTGGGTCAAGAATAAAACTCTGGCTAGACAGTTCAGAGGCGAGTACACATGCCTCCAGTACCTAAGCTTATCCTGCTATCCCTGATAGGAAAAAGATAAAGAATAAAAATTCATACCAAAATATGCCAATTCTTTGCATGGATGAATGGATGAACATTGTATAATCAAAAATGGCTTGGTTGATGATCCACAAAATGTTGGATACGTGCTCAGGGTATGCAGGGTCAGGTCATGGGTATGGAATAAATTCAGTCCTACCCTCCGCGCAAGGGTGGTGAGAAGAGGGTATTGATGCCATATTTCGCTCCCTAAATGAGTGGGTATTACTAATATTATAAAAAAGAGATTTGAGCTGACAGGGGCCAAAAATAAAAATACATGGAATTTTGGACTAAATTTTACTTTCGGGGGAGTAAAGGTGAAAAAGGCCACACTACCTCCCCACATCTCGACAGAAATTCCCACCTCTTTTTCCTTCTCCTCAGCTTCGCGAGTCTTGTAACGTTTCTGCACTTCCTTGATTATGCGAAAGGAATTCTGCAAGTTGATTGCTGGAATCCCAATGTCCTCAGGATTTTTTAGAGTGGAAGCTCGGTATGTCCTGTCATACAAGTAACAAGAGCTGATAATGAAGCAAATCTTCACCAATAGAAAGCAATGTGACAAATTAAACATCAATCATTGGTAGCTACATAGCAATTTACCTGTGACATTTCACCAAATTTATTACATAATAGATATAGATACAATAATACATACATAATAGATACAATCTGGAGACTCGTGTTAAGTCAAATTGTCAGACGAGATAATTGAAAACACATTTTACATTCTTATTATCCCCACCCTTTTTGAAAAAAAAAAAACCAAAAAAAAAAACGGGAGGATATTAAAAGTAGCTACGTCCGTCTGTCTGTCCCATTTTTGGCCCAGCACCCTCTAGCAGGGTCATAAGGTCAAATACCAAAAGATGAAATTATGGGCACATGTTAACATTTTTAAATGAAACTTTGTAATGCAATCAACGCCTAAGTCACACATAGGCGGATTTGTCGGCGACTACTGGCGACTGGAAAAATCGCCACCACCGGCCGACAATCGTAATGAAACCGTAATGGACAGTCGCCTGTAGTCGTGGTTATCCTCCCCAGGTCGGCTGCAGTCGGCAAGAGCCGCAAAGGGGCCAAATATTTTTTTAAATGTTTAAAAACGGCGCGCTCAGTCGCACTCGAAAAAAATCCGCCATGCTGTCGTGATGGAACCGCCATGCTGTCGTCGGTATCCGAAATAAGAGCGTAAAGCGGCCGCAACCCAGTCGCTCATAGTCTTCCGCAATCGCCCCACCAGCTAGCACGGCAGAGATGCGAATGCCATACGGCCTTCCTGCGGCATCTTCCCGACTACGGGCCGACACTGTTGCGGCTGCATATCGACGACAGAAGAACTGCCACGTCTCCCCTGCGGCTATGGGAGACTGACGACGACAGCAGTAGGACTAGTGGCGGCCGAGTTACGGCCACTGGCGACAGAGATACGACTGCCTGGCGACTGCATTACGACATACCACGATTCCATGGCAAGACAGGATGGTGTGAGGGTCTCCGTGGAGTGAGGTCCTGTGGTGCCGACAAGGATATGGCTTTATTGTTTGGACTTGGGACTTTTGGGAACTTTATTTTTGGGACTTTGATCCTTTGGAAACTTTATTTATGGGACTTGGGACCAGTGGAAATAATTTGTTGGACTTTATTTCCATTCTCTCTCCCTGCAGAAAAGTTTGATTATTACATTACAATGATACATCTTTATTAACTTTCTTATTGTACATCAAACATCTTTATGCTTCATGTCATACATCATTGAAATGAATAAAGTGAAATGTAAAATAGAGAAATAAAGATTTAAAAAGTTGTGTGAATCGTCTCCAATCGCCGGCGGTCTTATTGCAGTCTTGCGGACGTCGGAGTAAACCGCCACCCGGCCCCAATGCAGTCGCCGCGATCTGCCATCGGTCGTAATCTAGCCGCCAGACTGTCGCCACGCTGCCGCCGTGCATCCGCAATGCAGTCGTCGTCGATCTTCAACAGTCGCCATCCCACTCGGGGCGTCGTCGCAATGTGGCCGCCTGCAGTCGCCATACTGCCGCCTGACCATATTTGACCGCCCGAAATCGCCAGTAGTCGCCGAAAAATCTTGATCGCCGGCAGTCGCCAAAATATCCGCCTATGTGTGACTTAGGCATGAGGGATGCACGAAATGTGTCTTTTTTAAATTTGACCTCGGATTCATGCCCCCAGGGGATGGGGACTTAGGGTCACATAGGTCAAAACAGGAAAACAACTGTTAACTCGAAATTTGATATTGGGCCATTCCGAGTGAAACTGTTGGAAGCATGGGAATTTGCAATGGTGCACCATCAACTCCACCCTAGTTAGCCCGTCCATGCATAGTGTGAAGACAGGGTTTTGCCATTGTGTGTGTGTGTGTTTGTCGTTAGTTGTTAGGCCGAGAAAAATATATTTCCGGTCTCTGGTCAGCGCGTGCATCGATTTTGACCCTGTGCGTCAACAATTTTTTTTTTTTTTTTTTCAAATTTCCAACAGTACCTACAACATCGCGCGCCTGTTGTTGCCGGGCCGGCGCGCTATCTCGGGAAATACGGGTCTGTGAGGGTCGCCATTGGTATCGATGTTCGCGCACCGTTTGTGTGCCGTTCCGTGATGAATCCAATCGGCTGGATATTGTAATTTATTAAAACGAAGACGTTCTTTGTCGGGTTCGTGTGAAGCAACCAGAGGGCCAAGAGAGCTGCGGGTGGTCTCGTTAGTTAGGCCTGGATCCTACCTCGTTTGTCATGAATTGGTCGGTGTCTGTGATAATCTGGAGGACTGGGAGAAGAGATCGTGGGAGACCATCGGCCTGTTAGACCACTTGCGCATGCGCAGTGTTGACGCGATCGACGCATTGGAATGTTTGATGGTACTTCGAGGCAGACTCGGCGTCAGAACAAATCTAATCGGGGGGCATTAGGGTAACCGTGGGGGTGGGGGGGGGGGGCACCAACTGCCGTTCGAGAACTCAATCTATGATGTAAATGCTTGGTAATAAGAGTTTGCCGTCAACAACCAACACATTTACAAACATGCTGCAAAACACCAACAACACATCAACACATCAACACATCAACACATCAACACACCAACACACCAACACACACACACACACACACACACACACACACACACACACACACACACACACACACACACACACACACACAATATAGCCTGCGTGCAAACCATGTCTTTCTCTTTCTCTCTGTTGCTCTCTCCCTCTCTCACACACACTGCACTGTGCACGTCATTAGAACATCATTTGAAATAGACTGTATACTCCACTCTTAAAAAGCAGACAGACCCAAAAATCATTCAACATTTTGCGTAATAATCATGAAAACCAAGGTTGGCAAAGTTTGGCACCAAAGGCTTGGCCTGGGGATGGGGGCGGGGGGGAGGGGGGGGCACAATAATTCATTTGGGGGTGCATCGCCCGCGAATGCCCTCCCATGACACAGACCTGCTTCGAGGCGATCTCGAGAACGAAATGGCAATCTATAATATTGTTACGGATCCGGGGGGACGGCACTCCCGTTAGCATGGGGGGGTTAATCCCCTTGTCCTGTTAAGCTGGCCGTCCGACCGGTCCTGGGGGTATGACGTCACTTCCGATCGGTGGTGAGTAGGGTTGTAAGCCCAATCCGTCCCACTACCTAATTACCACCACCGCCCGTAAGCGAGGAGATACTCCCACCCGGGCCGCAGCGTGATAGCGTGATTGGATGCGCCGAGCGAAGCGAGCTGTGACTCGGGCGGTTAACAAGAGACTAAACCCGACTATAGCAGTTGGCCAAATCGCGCCACAGGTACTCAATTGGGAAGGGACTAAAGCGATTGGGGGAAGAAGAAATCAAGGTAAAGGAAGAACAGATATTTATTAATTATGTACACGAAATGAAGAGGAAACGAAAGAAGGGCATTTACAAGGAGAGGAAGAAGCAGGTACACAGGGCAGCCTTAAAACAGTCTTATATTATCATACGCCCCAAACAAAACAAACAGACTCACACGAATAGGGAATGGCAGGAAGGAATGGCTGGAAGGAGGAGAAGGTCCAAGCCGATGGCAGGGCAGGAAGGTCCGGGCAAATGCGCAGCGTCGAGGTCCGCTCCAGTCCACGCTCCGGGCTTGAGGCGAAACCCGGCGGCAGCTGCACATATGGTTTCACGCGGTCGGACAATGTGAATATATGGCGGTATTGTCGTTGTCAACGGACCCGCTCTCCTGCCTTACGATTCAGCGTGTTCTCCTTGGGTACCTTGCACTTCGGACCTTCGCACTCATCTGGACCTTCGCACTTATCTCCCTCTCACTCATCTGCTGAAGCAGTCCCTCGCAGCTGCTTTTGTTGTGCGTTGTTGTATCCAGCCGCTGGCTCCTATGACACGCCTACCGGTCGGCTCACCTCGGCCCTGCTTGGCCGGCAAGGGCTCGCTGGCTCCACCTCTGATGGTGAGTTGACGTGCCACACCTTGTTCTTGTGTCCCGCCCCCTTTTTCCTCGGCCTGAGACCGCATGTTCAATGGCGGCTTGGGGCCATCAATCGAACCAAGACAAGGGGCAGCGAACGCCGCCCCACTGCTACTGCACTTTGAAGAGCGGGAGATGATCGGGGAAATTGAAGGGGCCTATCTTATTTGATTAATGCAACGTAGATTCAACTATTGGGACAGATCCTTAACTAAAACACATAATAATGAGATAACTACAGAGAGGTCCTATGGTGCTCTACCTGTTGTACATGGACTAACTAGGGTGCGATCTTTAATAAAGCCAAATGAATGAATGAATGAATGAATGAATGATCGTTTTAAGGCCATTTTCCCCGCTAGAGCGGGGGTTAGCCTAATGGCTAAATTAATAAAGCCAAATAATGGGGATATTTACAGGGGATCATTTATAAGGGAACATTTACTAAAATTTACAAAGTGAAGGTTCTAAAAACCGTAACACAGCACCCGTCTCTCCTCCAGGGCCGTCCCGGCCCGAAATAACTTTGACTTAATGTGACACTCAGGTGAAGTAACCCTCTACTATTAACCTTACCCTGAGTGCGACAGTTTTAAAACAATTAAGTATGTCCCCCTGCTGCGTTACATCCTACCTAACAGACTCATGCTCACAGACTAACCGAATTGCGGAATGATCTTCAAACTATACATTTAGCCGGTGGGGAGCATTATTTACAAGACACTAATTGGTATTTACAATGCGAACCCAGGACCTGTCATTTTGGGAGACAAAAATATCTTTTGAAAGAGGAAGGAGCATGCACTGCACTGTACCGATACACCATACCCACATGCCCGGGGATGCACAATTGAAATTGCAGTGCACCCCCGAGCACAAGAGCATTACAAAGCACCATAAAGCACGAAAAGCACGAAAAGCACCATCCAGTGCTCATTTCACACATGTCATCACATTTCAATAATAAACAAACTGATGACCTTTCTTGTTTCTCCCGCTCTGCTGGCCCGATGTTTCTTGATGTTTCGTTCTTGTGGCTTGCTGCCTATTTGTAATAATAAAAAAAGGCACACAACGCGTCCATTTTTGTATATTTATGGCCAACAGGGGCCAACTAAGGGTGGTCCACCTGTATGTCATAGGGGCCACCTCACAGTGGTCCGCAAGCGAGCTTTTTGCTGGCCATCATGGCCGGTCCCAGCAGAGGGGCCAGGCCCCAACACGTGGGGTCCATAAGTGTGGTGCTTATACACAGAACCGTGGTCCATATGGTGGTGCTAGGCCGCAAGTCGTGCGGTCCATAAGGCGGTGTACCGGTCCAGGCAGGCTGTGCAGCGGCGGTTCGGGCACACAACTGCGGCTACCTGCGCACTCCCCCCGGACCCAAAAGAACAAGCCGTGAGTGGGGAAGGAAGGACACAGCAAGCATCGGGGCAAGGTCGCAAGGGTACACATCAAAAAAGGTAATGCAAGGTGAGGTGCGCATGGGAGCGAGCGGAGAAAGCTCGTCCCTACTGTACGTCACCCCCCCTGTCACCTACCCTACCCTTGCCCTTACCCCGTATTTACAAAATTCGACACATTTACAAATTCGTCACAACTGTCTCGTCTTCCCCATATATCCCCTAATCCAAATTGGTTACCAATCCCTCTAATCCAAATTTGCCCCCAATTCCAATTCCCCATCAATCCCTCCTAAGGAGGAAGAGATGGAATTACAGCACAATGTCACCCCCACGTCATGATGCGTCTTCCAATCCAACCAAACATTTACGAATACAACATCATGGTGTGGATTCTATCTCACCTCAGGTGAGTGGATGCAGATGGTGCGAAGAGATTTCAATCCTAACTATACTTCTAAATGACTTTAACACTTTTACTCTACCCGGGGTCTTTCCCTGCCAAACCATTGGCCATCTTACACTATGTGGTTCTAAGAACCGAACTCCCATTGACCAAACTGTGGTGCTCACCAATTTGGGGTCTCACTCCCCCGATTCTTCACCCTGTGCCTTCGCACAATTTCCGGGCTGGGTCGTGTGGCGCTCCCAGCAGGTCCGCTCACCTGCACACCTCCGCCACTGCAGTTGTCTCCGAGCTTACCTGCTCTTTACCCTAACCTACCTGGGGAAGGCCCTCTGGCGCTCTCACCCCCTACCGCCCTCTCTGGCGTCGGGCTACCCGGGTCCGTCCTCCGGATCCTCGGGCCCCATTGAACAATTCTACTGGCTCCCAGAGCCTACCCGCGGCCTCACCCAGCCGACATACTAACAGTGGCGGAGTGCCCATTTAATCATTCGTACTAACCGGCCACAAGCCCAGCCAATTGACTCCACTAATGCACCCAACACAACACTTCCGTGCAACTACCCGCACCACAGATGCCAATATCCAACCACAATTTACCTACTCCCTCTACCTACTTTTAAACTACCCTCCCCGGGTACTCGTGAAGGGGTCCATCTTCCCCATCCACTCCTTTCGCACCAACCACTCCACTCCACGTATTCCACACTACTCACTCCACACCATCCATTCCATACTCCATACCATCTATTTCATTCAACCATTCTCTATACACCTGTGCTTCGCGTGCACACCTGTGCCCACACACCTGGTGTCACCTGCACACACCTGGTGGCATTTGCACCCTCCTTCCCTCCAGGACCATTCACTCAATACAACGCACAATCACACCTTTCACCATACTCTGCTCAATGCACAATCATGCCAATCATCATGCTCACCACAAAGAAATTCCTGCACACACACTGCATCATCTAAGCTGCCTACTCCCTTCTGAAACTCGTGCTCCCCAGTCTTCCCTTATACTAAGCGCTCCCACGTCATTATAATCCACTAATCTGCTACGTCCCCTCTACAGGTACATGTCGCTACTTAACTCTACAGATACCTATGGTCATCTTTCTAAATCCTAACATTTTATCCAAACCCTCCCGGGCTAGTTTGCACAGCCACCCCATAAACTAATGCTCATGTGTCCTGGTGAATGGGAGGGATGGCAGAGTTGCCATCCCTCCACATCGGGCATCTCCCATTATCAATTTTGCCCATCCAATGTTTTTTTCCAATCAAATTTCAATTTTGCCAATCAAATTTGCCCATCCAATATGCCAATCATCAATTTCCTACCCCTATTCGTCCATTATTCTGAGCCTCTTGGTACGTCATTACATTTTCAAAGCTCGGCTTCGCAAAGCCGAGCAATGAATACGGGTGGTTTGTCGCCTGTGGTTGGGTCCGTCCGGCATCCGATTCAGGGGAGGAGGTTTTATTGGGCCGAGATTCCGAGGTCCACCTCGGCGCAGAGCCTTTCGGTCTCCTGCCTGATGGCCCAATCTTGCCCGGCTGGAACGCCGCCACCACAAGGGAGCGCCGTTCCGACCCCTCCTACCTTCCCTCGAACCGGGCCGGTCGCCTTGCCCGGCAAAGCGCGGACTCGACCTTGCGGGGCGGGGCCCGGCGCGAATCGTGCACGACGCTCCGAATAGGAGCGACGCGACACCGATCCCCGCCGGTTCCCGCAGTACACAAAGCCCGGCACGGACCAAGAGCTCGCGTCGGCTAAACGTCGGTCTAACCGCTGTCCCGTTTAACGTCGATGCCTTACTCGCATGCTCACACGCATACGCGACCCCTTTCACACTCAGCAAACCCGGCGCTCCAACACCGCTCGTACATCCCACGCACTTTGTTATTGCACTTTCTCTTACACACCACACAGGTACACTCATTCCGCTCACAGACTTCGTTACACACCTGACCACCGCACACCTCCTCGCACACTCATCGTTCGCACACTTCATCAACACACCTCCTCGCGGCCACTCCTCGGTCACATCCTCTGTGACAACCATGGGTGTGCACTCTTTTGCACACCCAATCACGCGCTTCACCACCAACTCAAGTGTGCATTCCTGCACACGCTCAACTATTCCAGGTGTGCATTCTTTCTCACTCACCACAACCAACTTGCACTCCGTGTCACTCTCACCACCACACTCTGTTATGCATTCACTCTCACTCTCGACAGCACACTCACTCCTCGGCGCACACTTTTTCCTCACACACCCCTCCGTTCCACACCTTTCTCGCACACCTTCCTGCGCAACCTCTCCTGGTACATACTCCGTACCACTCATGGGGGTGCATTCTTGCACACACCCAATCACCACCGCACACCCTGGCTCACCAAAACCTTTCGCACTCCCCATAGTCGGACATCCTTGCACGCATCCTCTTTCCACGCACTCTGCACTAGTCGCACACGTCACCAGCGGCCTCTCACGAACGCCCGGGTCTAGACCAACACCCAAGCTCGCTGAATCCCCCCTCACACCATATACATTTCCGAGCATATCGCCACTCACCTCGGCGCCTCTTCTCCTTCGCTCCTCCTCCACCACCTGCAAACTCTTTATTTGGTCAGTAAGCACATCATCACGCTGTGAGCACAGACCTTGCACCAATTCCATCACCTCCTCCTTTATCTCTTTCTTAGTCTCCCTCCGTCTCTTCTTAATTTCACTTACCCCCTCTTCCACCTCCTCTAACCTCTGTTTCACCTCCTTTATTTCCCGGTGCGCCCCTTCAATTTCTTCCTCTAAGGCCACCTTGGTCGTTTATATGTGCGTCCTGACTTCCCGTTCTTTCGTCTCCATTGTCTCTACCACCTTCTCTAACCTCTTCATCAGTCCCTCATGTACCGTCTGACATTCCTTCTTTGTCGCTATTAGTTCTTTCTTTATCTCTTTTTGCGTCGCTTTCAACCCCCCTATTACCGCCGTGTTCTTTTCTACCTGTTCCCCTAACTCCTTTTGTCCCACTGTCAGCTGCTCTACTCCTCGCGTCAGGTCTTCTATGCCCCCCTGTAACCTAGCCGTGCTGTTCCTCACCTCTTTCTCCATGCGCTCCTCACCCCACTTTACCTCGTCGCGTACTCCCGCGACCTCTTCGCCCACTCCGCGCCTTATATCCTCCCCCATATCTCCCATCTCTTTGGTAGATGCTGCCCTCATCTGCTCCAAATCGTTCCTTTGGGCATCCAATTTACTTTCCAACCCGTTTTTTACCTCCTCTATCTGATTCCCCATCTGTTTAATTTCCCGGGCTGTTTGCTCCCACATCTCCCTCAATTTCCCTCCCATCTTGTCTTCTAGCCCCGTTAACCCATTCTTCACCCCTTCCATCTGGTTCTCCTGGGCGGCCATTCTATTTTCCAACCCCGTTAACCCTTCGTTCATTTGGCGACTCACGTCCTCCAATTGGGCCCCTAATCCTCCCAATTTACCTTCTAGCCCCCCAAATTTACTGTCTAAGCCCCCCAATTTGACTTCTAGGTCCTCAATTTGGCTTCCCATATCATTTCTTAATCCTGTGAAGCTATCCCCTGTTTTGACCACAAAGGCCATCATGTGCTTCACAAATAGGCCCCAGTCTCCTGCCGCTGCAGGCTCGGCTACCGCGGCCACATGCGCGGCGCCGCCATCTTGTGCTGCCGCGACCACGTGCGAGGTGCCGCCATCTTGTGCGCCTGCAACCCCCGCTACCGCACCTTCTTCAACCTCCTCCTCTATCTCTCCCATCTCCTCCTTGGGGTCCTGGGTCGCCTCGACCTCCTCATTCTCCCCTACCGGCACCCGATCGCCTTGACTATCCATGGCACGATTTTAATTTGGGATATTAAATAAAATTTCGGCCGCTCAAAATTTGACCAAATTTTTCAGATGGTTTAAAAATTTGGTTCGGGTCCAATCCCACACTCATGACACCAATTGTTATGGATCCGGGGGGACAGCACTCCTGGTAGCAAGGGGGTGGGGGGGGGGGGTTAATCCCCTTGTCCTGTTAAGCTGGCCGTCCGACCGGTCCTGGGGGTATGACGTCACTTCCGGTCGGTGGTGAGTAGGGTTGTAAGCCCAATCCGTCCCACTACCTAATTACCACCACCACCCGTAAGCGAGGAGATACTCCCACCCGGGCCGCAGCGTGATTGGATGCGCCGAGCGAAGCGAGATGCGACTCGAGCCGTTAACAAGAGACTAAACCCGGCTATAGCGGTTGGCCAAATCGCGCCACAGGTACTCAATTGGGAAGGGACTAAAGCGATCGGGGGAAGAAGAAACCAAGGTAAAGGAAGAACAGATATTTATTAATTATGCACATGAAATGAAGAGGAAACGAAAGAAGGGCATTTACAAGGAGAGGAAGAAGCTGGTACACAGGGCAGCCTTAAAACAGTCTTATATTATCATACGCCCCAAACAAAACAAAACGACTCACACGAATAGGGAATGGCAGGAAGGAATGGCTGGAAGGAGGAGAAGGTCCAAGCCGATGGCAGGGCAGGAAGGTCCGGGCAAATGCGCAGCGTCGAGGTCCGCTCCAGTCCACGCTCCGGGCTTGAGGCGAAACCCGGCGGCAGCTGCACGTATGGTTTCACGCGGTCGGACAATGTGAATATATGGCGGTATTGTCGTTGTCAACGGACCCGCTCTCCTTCCTTATGATTCAGCGTGTTCTCCTTGGGTACCTTGCACTTCAGACCTTCGCACTCATCTGGACCTTTGCACTTATCTCCCTCTCACTCATCTGCTGAAGCAGTCCCTCGCAGCCGCTTTTATTGTGTGTTGTTGTATCCAGCCGCCGGCTCCTACGACACGCCTACCGGTCGGCTCACCTCGGCCCTGGTTGGCCGGCAAGGGCTCGCTGGCTCCACCTCTGATGGTGAGTTGACGTGCCACACCTTGTTCTTGTGTCCCGCCCCCTTTTTCCTCGGCCTGAGACCGCATGTTCAATGGCGGCTTGGGGCCATCAATCGAACCAAGACAAGGGGCAGCGAACGCTGCCCTACTGCTACTGCACTTTGAAGAGCGGGAGATGATCGGGGAAATTGAAGGGGCCTATCTTATTTGATTAATGCAATGCAGATTCTACTATTGGGAACAGATCCTTAACTAAAACACTTAATAATGAGATAACTACAGAGAGGTCCTCTGGTGCTCTACGTGTTGTACATGGACTAACTAGGGTGCGATCTTTAATAAAGCCAAATAATGGGGATATTTACAGGGGATCATTTATAAGGGAACATTTACTAAAATTTACAAAGTGAAGTGAACTGATTTACAAAGTGAACTCAATGATTTTCAGAATAAATAAATTTTAAAATAACTTATTAAGCTTGTGTTCATTATTTACAAAAAGGTCGACCTATCCCATTGTCCGTCTTTAATTTCTCTCTGGACGGCGCCATGGCAGATGAGGAGGACCGCAAGGCATGAGGACACAAAAAACAACACCTTTATATGTGCAATCCATGCTTTTCAAGAAGAAGAAAAAAAAAAAAAAAAAAAAACCACATCGCCACATCAATTCTGGAGCTTTGGTCTGACCAGAGACCAGCAATATATTTTTTTCGGCCTTATCTCCATATGCGTGTTTCAGGAGGTGGAACGGAGATGCAACAGGTCTAAAAGTATCCACCTCCGTTCGTGTCTGTTTGTGTCTCTCTATGCCTGGGCCATAACCTTTTTACCATTTGAGCTTTTGCCATCAAATTTTCAACAAAGCTTTATTATGAGAATATGGAGAAGACAAATAAATAATTTGGTTAAAAGGTCACCACATAAAATCGTCAATTTTCTTCCAAATGACTTCAAATTTTAAGAATTTGCATATTGAGTCACTGAGTTGGTTTAATCAAAAGCTAGAAGCCGATTCTTTTTTGGCAGATCAAAAGGTCAGAGGTCAAAGTTACATAAAATACCAATGTCAGTCATATCAATATGTCAGTGACCCAATTCAGAGTGTAACCTGGGATCTGTTAAGAAGGACAAAGGTCACAAAATTGTCAATTCTCATCCGATCAACTTGAAAATTGAGCAGGGCTTGCATATTGGACTAGAGGGGAAGGGGAGGGAAGGGATTACAGGTCTTTCCACTCGTATACAGATGATGAATCAGCCGGTGCATTATGCTAATTGGTGCCGCACACCTAGTCTCTAATTAGCGGCCTAGCCAGCCGATGAGGTACCTGGCACGGTCTGTATATAGTGTAAATTGCAAATTAGTCCTCAACGGACTTCCCCTAATTGCAAGAACGATCACAAAGGTTCCAATTCAACCTGAGACCAGGAATATATAATCTTAATACTGAACACAGCAGGAAAGAAAATAAGCCACAACAATAACGAACAATAAAAAACCCTTAACCCACTGCCGATCATGCATGCCCACGGACCAATGAACAAACAGGAATCTTTAATTATCTAAAGCCTCACCAGTGCCCACATTCATTCCACAATAAAAAGACGAAGGAATGAAAAGATAGAAATACTGGGTACTCCCGACAGAACACCGCAGGAAAAAGTCTCGACTGCTTGGCCAGGGAAAGCAACTTGTCGCTTTGAGCTCGGAAAGAAGAGGATGTGGCTAAGACGAGGCGGGCATGGCCTTGGTGCTGTGGTAAGAACAATGGAGGCCGATTCTGGAGCTTCTCCTGGGTTCTGGCTCACCATACGTGCTTTTAAAGTCTCAGGCCCATGCGTCACTCATGATGCGCCGCGCCCCTTGCTTCTCTCTCCTTCACCATTGATCGTGGGTCCCGTTTCATGGGTGGAGGACTATCCCTCGTGACTTGTCACTCAGACAAGGACCTCCCCCTTCCCTCTCAAGCAGGAACAAAGCCATTTACATGCCTAAACTGGTGCCGACAGCCTAGTAATACACAAAAATAACATAAGGATATATTTACAAAGGGCATAACATAAAACGAAGGCTTGCAGGAATGATGATTTTTCCCTTCACTCTTGAACAGGAACGAAGCAATTTCCAAGCCTAAACTAGTGCCAATGACCAAGTAAAACACTAAAAAGAACACTAGAACGGCACTCAGTAGAGAGCATACCTCCGCCAGGCTGAACCGTTTATGTTTCGTATCCCACCGATAGGTCGGAATTGGATTTGGACATGAACGAAAAGCTAACCGGCTTGTTCTCGTCACTTACACAAATCATCCACCAAGTTTTGTCATAAATCGTCCACAACTTTTTGAAATAATGCTATATATATCGTTTTTTGCACAATCTCTCAATGGTGAAAAAGCACTTTTAAAATTTTCAGATCCAAATCCGGATCCAGATCATCACCAAAATCTAATCATTTCTACTTTGTCACACGCCCAACCTCTCCACCAAATTTTGTCCGAATCCATCCACAACTTTTTGAGATATCCTGTTCCTAGACAGACAGGGGTGAAAACATAACCTTCAACCACCTTAGGTGGTGGAGGTAATAAAAACGGATTTACAAAGGGGAGAACATAAAACGAAGGATCGCAGGAATGGTTATTTTTGGACACATACATTATGAGGGGTGGACACCATCTATGTATTACATATAACAAAGCATATCTAATATTACAATTCATTACTTTACATTGATTATAATACATTCATCAAGAAGCTAACTAAACAATATTAGGCAATGTTAACCCCGAGGAGTAATTTCCACAACAGTACGTTCGCCGACACACTCTAAAAATGCAAAGTTTTTTGGAAAATAATATTGTCAGAAAGCAATAAATGCTTAGTCATAACAAATACTCCATCGTCTCACAACCTACATTTCCTTGACAAAGGTGGCATCAGGATTCATGAACACCTGCCCCTCCTGTCGACCCATTGCATTTCCCGGGCAGAAGAAGTTCAGCCTCAAATAGGTGTAGTCACCTTCCACTGACATGCTGATGTTCTGAGTACCAGAAAAGAGAGTTATCATAACATCACAGTCAATTCTTAGTATTTACATTTAAAGCACGATGCTAATTAGCTTCATATTCAAGACAATGGTTTTCAAAACTTCATACAGATGAGCACGTCTTTAAACATTTGTCCATATAAGATTCCGATTTTGGAGATTGTAAATTAGATCCTGATTTCCCTTCACTCAAAAGGTCAGCCATTGTCGATATGAATATATCAACCATTCTTGGTGTTAAAAATGTGCAGCGTAATCAGATTAAACCAGAGCAGAAGGGCACTCTTTGACGTTGCGACTGCCCACATTATTACATCATCATACATGTACTAAGTTTGATTTAAGCTTAAGAAACATGCACTAAGTTTAAGAAAACGGCACCTATCCAATCGCAAGAATGAGCTTTCAAACTTGTCTCCTTCCACTAAAACCTGGTGGTGCCTTGTCAAGACTTGCACCCTTTGCCCTCACCGTGCTTTGTCACCCTCATGTATAGGAGGCAGGCGGTCCACCAGCAACCCCCTCCTAGTGAAACTGCCTAAATCCAGAACCACTGCTCATCACTCATTTATTCCTTTTTCCCACCTGCGGAACCACCTTCCACACTCTCTTCAATCTCATTCTTCCCTCCATGTCTTCAAGACAGCTGTTCACCACCAACTCAAGCCAGCCCCATTCAAAATCCTGATATTTTCTACACCTGTTAAACCACCCCACCCCTCCTAAACATTTTGCTTATGCATCCATCTTGTCCATCCTTTGTGTTCTCCCAAACCCGCATCCCTTATTTGTCCATCTCTGTCTATTTTCTCCCTCCACCCTGCTGTTGGCGTTTCCCGTTTCTCCTGTTGTTCCCTTTATGTTATGTCATGATTTGTTGTGTCATAGCTCTTCCATGAGCCAAGACCATGTAGTTAAATAAAAATAATAATAAATTACCCCCCCATTCAAACAATACCCCCACATTCGTGGATTCGACATTTGCAGCATTCTCCAGGAATGTATCCCCCGCGAATGTCACGGTCCGACTGTATATACTTATACCAAGTTCGGTCAAAATACCACCACTAGTTCTTAAGTTATCGCGGCAACAGGATTTTTACCAATGTGACATCTGACCTTTGAGCTCATGACCCTAAAATCTAATCGGTTCATCTTTACATCATTATACATACCTGTACCAAATTTGACTAAGATCCCTTCAGCCATTCTCAAGTTATAGACATATTGCAGCCTTTGACCTTTGACCCCGTGACACCAAAATCGAAAAACTACATATTTACCTCATTATGCATACCTGCACCAAGTTTGACTTAGATTCCTTCAGACATTCTAAAGTTATTGTGGTACCGAAAACCTATCACGGACGGACGGACGGACGAATGCACAAACGGACAACCTGAAAACATAGTGCCTCCAGAGACAGGCATAATTAAGGGTCAGCCCAAAAATACTAAATTGTGGTTAGTTTTCAAAAGCATGACATATAAAACACAAGTTGTGCTTACCAAATTTTTAAAACTGAGTTTAATAACTAATGAATCAATAAAACTTTTCCAAGTGCTTCATTGCAGTTTGGAGCAAGCAAAATGTTCCAAAATGGCAGTTAATGTTTTGAGTTCACCTTGATAGTGGAGATGTGAAAAGGGGTTGCTATTCCAAAGATCGGCAGAATCACAGTCTCGTACTTCTTGTCAATGAAGATTTTTTGAGCATGGATCTCAGGATCCTTTGGCATTTGATCCAGATCCTTATATGAAACATTTGACTTGCACAGTCTGAGGGAGGTACAAGACACAAATATTCACAAATATTCAGGTATTCAAGATGGCTGACCAGACATGTTTATAAAGGACCACATGTATGTTGGTTAAAAGATGTGAAAAAAGCAACCTTCCATTATGCAACGCTCAGTGATGGGAGCCAAATAAATAATTCCTGGTATGCAATACCATTTGCATAGTTAGCTTTCTGGTGAACAGCTTTATAACAATTTCTCATTTTTAATGTACTGTATGTACCCCCAATAATTCCCAAATGTCGGCCTGTAACAAGCCTCCTCGACATCAAAATAACAGATAGTATTACAAGGTGAATTTAAATATCACGAGGACATACTGAGTAGGCTGCGCATTCCCCGCCTGCTTTGTAAGCCTGATCCGTGCTTCCTCATTCAGCTGGTGAGACAGCTCCTTCTGGTGATCTTTCCGTTTCTCTACCGCAGTCATCTCATTCTGCTTGGGCGCACATACAGCATCATGTAAGCATGCTGTGTTACAGTGTTACAGATCATATACGCATGCCATGTCACAGATAATCACAAGATCCAGAGATCTGTTTGTCGTGCCTACCCGGGTTCTCTCAGATAGAAGGTTCGCAGTCTTGCCCGCACGCCCAAGAAGGTGCTCTGCATCATTTTCATCTTCCTCATCTTCATCGTCCATCTCTTCTTCACTCTGCAGAGAAAGCACAATGGCCAAACAATAGCACCCAATAAGGCCCTAGGGTATATATAATTGTTTAGTACAGCCCATATGGATTAATGTCATGCACTTTTGTTACCTCCACCCCTGAAGGTGGATGGAGGTTATGTTTTCACCTCTGTTCATCTGTGTGAGCAAGATATCTCATAACGTAATGGACAGACTCAGACGTAACTTGGTGGACAGGTTGGGTGTGTGACAAAGACGAATGATTTGATTTTGGTGAAGATCCGGATACTATAATTTTAAAGTGATTGTTCGCCTTTTGAGAGAAATGGCCAAAAACGTTATACAGCATGATATCTTAAAAGGTTGTGCACAGATTATGCCAAAACTAGGTGGATATGTGACAAGAACAAGCCAATTAGATTTTGGTTCAGGTCCGAATGCAGATCCGGCCTATCAGTGGATGCAAAATGTAAATTGTTCAGCATGGTGGAGGTATGTGCTCTACCAAGTGACACTTTGTCTTAACATAAATATTCCAACAATTACATAACAAGCACTTACCTTCAGAAATATTCCGACATTTTTCACCTTCTTCTTGGCATCAATCAATACAGTGGCAGGGCCGTCCTATACAAAAAGTACGTTAAAACAAGGTTATGCAATGCAAAATTCAAAACTTTGTTAATTTCCTTCAAAGGATAACAAGTACATATCACACTAATCACTACATTTTAACATTGTTCTTTATAGATTGAAAAATGGATGTGCCTAAAGAGCCCAATGCAGTTGATAAGAATATTCTTGTCCCAGCAATTACTTCATCAAATATATTGGCAATCGTTGCAAGAGATGATTAGTAACTGCTTTGTACCTCGTTCACTTGAACTGTATCACCAATAAATATCGAGTAAGCCTTGTCTTGATTTGACTGGGATGCTTTATTGGGAACATTACTGAGGCCAATGTTCAAGTTGAATACCATATCTGCAGAATGAACAAAACAAAAGTAAAACAATAAAATAACCGAAATACCATCAAAATCAGCTTATTTATGTAGGTCCCAGTATCAGAAAGACTAATTCATTAGAATTCAACAAAAAGGAGTAAAGACTTGGATGCAGTTTAAAAGTTTAACTTTGATCTGCAGCTTATTCAGGACTTACTCTTCTTCACTACATTTTGATTTTTGCTGTTGATGATCAAGGAGCTCTCCCGAAACTCGATTCCCATTGCAAATCTGAAAAAGAAATGGAATTTTCACATGCAGTTAGGGAACAAGTCAATAAAGCATTTACAGACTTCAGAACAAAAATATAACAGGGAAAGCAGATAGATTAGTCAAACAAATTAATTTTCCCATATTTTCCATACTAAGCTAAAATGCCATTGCAAATCCCCACTCTTCCCACCTAAAGCAAGGTTGAAAGATCGCAAAAGGTTCCACCAGAAATGAACCAATATGAAATTAAGAGTTTTAAAATTCCCCGTTTTGACCCCTGTAAAACTAAGTCGTCACCCCTTTGGACATGAACTGGGAGTCAAATAAAAAAGATCGTTACATATTTCATGCGTCCCCAAATGTTGATTGCATATAAAAAGCTGCATTAAAATGTTTTTAATTTTGCCTGTAGATGCATTTTTTGGTATTTGACCCTTTGAATGGACCCCAGGAGGCAGGTGGAAAATGTTACTGTTCTTGCACCTTCATGGCGTGTGGTGATCAGAACTACCAAGTTTGGTGAATTTTTGCCCAACCGCCTAGGAGGAGATAGCGTGATGCACAGACAGGAGGAGATAGTGTGATGCACAGACAGACACAGATGGAACCAATTCCAATGCCCCCCCCCCCCCTTTTCTCATAAAGCATGGTGATAGTTAAAGTAATGTCTTTCTTCAATGTTCCTATTTAAGGATGTTCCTAATGTTCCTATTCAATGTTCCTATTTAATGTTCCTATGTTTAATGTCTGTGAACCTGCTTCCCTCATCATTTCAATCCTCCGTGAGCCAAGATTTCCACATGGGAAATATGGGGGAAAAAATCATTTCTAGACTTCATTTACAAGATAAATTATTTAAAAGCATGCAAATAATTTTATCTCGGTTCCTGTTGTATCACGGTTTTGGACAGAATAACAAAATTGAAAACCAAAATAGACGCATCTTATTTTGGGGTGGGAAAGTGAAGGCAACACAGTTGATTTAATTGTCCCTTAACTGGTTGCTATTTTGCATTCTTAACATTTGGGGAAAGAAACAATGCTAGAAATGTGACCATTTGGATACACTTGTTTAAACTGTATTTTATATTCATAGATATGGATAGTCAATAGTCATGTATTTTTGCAAAAAATATCAAAGCAAGCAAAAGTTGGACCAAATATGTTCCACTATTTTGTGACAAGTAGAGATTATTAATCTTGGGTGTTCTTATGTGGTGGGCAGAAATACATTTTTATCAATAGAAACATGGTCAATAATTTTTTGTTTCTAAGAATGTTAGCAGCCAGTTAGGGTACAATTAAATAAACTGAGGCGCTTTTCCAAATTATCTGGCCAAGAAGAAAAAAAAACAACTTCAAAGCAAAGTTGTGAATAAGAATAATTCCAATGGATAGTCGTTGATAACTATGGGTGAGGACTGGCAGGATAGCTCAGAGGTATGTGCACTCGCCTACAAGCCATTAAGCCTGGATTTGAATTTCAACCAACCTATTTAAAATGTCATCTTGGCGTTTCGCAGGCAGCGAGAGGCATCGACGTGTGCAACGTTTCTTCGATAGACGTTAAACTGAGCATCCCCTCTGTGAGCATTCGTAGTTGAATGTAAAAAAAAAAAAATACACGGCGTCTTTCACAAAGGAGGATGTGAGTCATCTCCAACATCCTGAACAAATTACAAATTTCTTCTCACATGTGCAAATGCACTATCAACGTTTCAGCTGCACCTCAGTGATGATGCAACCAGCTGGTCAAATTCGTAATTGAATCCCAGTTATCGCCAGCACCCTGACCAAATTCCAAATTCCTGCCTCCTTCAAATGTCAGGCCTGGCCAGCCAGTTCATAAAAGAGTTAATTCATCCATAACACGATCAACAGAGCACGACAAACCTACATCTGATTTATTTTAAAGTTAAACCGACATCTGATTTATTTTAAACCTGCATCTGATTTATTTTCCATTTTAAATTACGAAAATATTTATATTGACAACTTGTACATCTGCAAGGATGGAGTAATTAGACACAACTTGCATTCATACTTTTCAAATTATTGGCTCAGTGGCTATTTGGTAATGTGACAAACTGACTTTATTAACATTCCACATAAAAAAAACAACAAAAAAAAAACAACCCTTTTCACCAATAAGCCAAGTTTTGCCAGAAGGACATCAACCACAGGCATTGCATTTTATCTTTTCAATTAGCAGGACATGAGGGAATAAAATAAAATTCAGGAACTCAAGAAAATAAACTGGTGTTTCAGAGTACATAAATTCACATTTTCCTTGTAAAAATCTCATGAGAATTTTTTGTAAGCATTCTGAAGATAGAAAAACAATATGGACTTACCCAAGGTTTTTTGAAAATAAATCCATAAGATCGCCTCGAGTCTTTGTGACAAATGACATTGTAGCTTGGTGAATGTCACAAAGTTTTTTCCCTAAAATTAAAGTAAAAAAAAGGAATAACAAATTAGGTTTAAACTCTTCATGCAAATACAAAAAAAGACATTTAAATCAGAAAAAAACACGATTTTTCACTAATTCAGAGTGCAAACCCTATACACAGTGCCTTCAGAAAGTATTCACAACCCTCAAGTTTTTCACATTTTGTTGTTACACCCTGAATTTAAAATAGATTAAATTTAGATTTTTGTCATTGATCTACACATAACACCACATAGTATCAAAGTGGGATTTTTTTTTTAAAGTTTTACAAATCAATTAAAAATGAAAGGCTGAATTGACGAGGCAATTAGTATGACACTCCAAATTGAGCTCAGGTGCATTAAATTTCCTTTGATCATCTGTGAGATGTCTCTGCAACTTTATTGGAGTCCACCTGTGGCCAATTCAATTGATTGGACATGATTTAGAAAGAAACACACCTTCCTATATAAGGTCCTACAGTTATCAGTGCATGTCAGAGCAGAAACTTTACCATGAAGTCCATGGCACTGTCTGTAGAACTCCAAAATAGAATTGTGAGGAGGCATAGACCTGGGAAAGGGTATAAAACAATTTCTAGAGTGTTGAAAGTTTCTCCATCAGAAAGAAAGCACAGTAAGCTCCATCATTAGGAAATGGAAAGAATATGGAACTACCCTGTCTTCCGAGAGCTGGCAGTCCGACCAAAGTAAACAACCGGGCAATACGGACTTTGGTCAGGGAGGTGGCCAAGAACCCAATGACCACTCTGACAGAACTACAGAGTTCCTTGGTCGAGATGGGAGAACCGGCTGGAAGGACAACAGTCAATGCAGCCATTCACAAATCTAGGCTTTATGTGAGAGTGGCCAGAAGGAAGCCACTCCTGAAAAAAAGGCACATGAAAGACTCGAAGTATGAGGCAAATGATTATGTCGTCTGACGAGATGAAAATTGAACTCTCGCCTGAATGCAAAGCGCTACATCTGGACGGAAACCGAACACAGCTCATCACACATCTAACACTATCCCGACTGTGAAGCATGTTGGTGGCAGCATCATGCTTTTCAGTGGCAGGAACTGGGAAACTTGGAAGGATCGAGGGAATAATGAATGGGGCCAAATACAGGCAAATCCTTGAGAAGAACCTGCTTCAGAGTGCAAAAGACCTTAGACTACGGTGAAGATTTACGTTCCAACAGGACAATGACCCCAAGCATACAGCCAAAGCAACACTGGAATGGCTTCAGAACAAGAACATAAAAGCCCTTGAGTGGCCCAGAAAAAGCCCAGACTTTAATCCCATTGAGAATCGATGGAAAGACTTGAAGATTGCTGTTCACCGACACTCCCGATCCAACTTGACAGAGCTCGGGCAAATTTGCAAAAGAAAGAATGGGAGAAACTCCCCAAATCCAGATGTGCAAAGCTGATACAAATATACTCAAGAAGGCTCGAAACTGTAATCACTGCCTAAGGCGTTTCCAGGAAGTACTGACACAGGGGGTTGAATACTTGTGTAAATTAGATATTTTTGTATTTCATTTTTAATTATTGTGAAATTACCTTGGACATTTGACTTTCACATTATGGGGTATTACATGTAGATCAGACAAAAATCTCAAATTTGCATCTTCCAATGATGACGCCGATATTCCTGTTACTTAAACTTTCCTATTGGGCAGCTTGATGACCAAAAGGTTGCTGGTTTTCCGGATTCAGGATTTCAGGTTTCAGGACTGCTTAATTTTATCACAAATATACAAAGTGGACACCTGATAGGAAGTCATTACGTAACTTACGTAGTATGGTGTATCAAATGTTTCTGTTAAACTACATTGCTGCACTTTCAAAGCACCCGTTGTTATTTACAAATATGTCAACCACACACACACACAGACAAATGTAACTGAGCTCATTAACACCAATTTTATTTTGCAAACCATCTAGACATTTTAACACTTAGTTTTCGTAAGTTACAATAATGACAGTGGACACCAAAAGTCATCAGTTCAAGCAAACAACAGTTTATTGAACATGTCAACCTTTTTACATGAAAGTTTCAAGCACGAGATGTGCTGTACATCGTCTTTTTTTTTCAAACTGAGGTACAGTTTCGGTGTTGTTTTGTTTTGTTTTTGGGGGGGGGGGGGGGTGGGGGGGGGGGGGTTCCAGAGGGGGTTGTGTCGCATGATAACTTATGGTTATGATTAATCAAAGTGAACATGGTATACAAAGAACCCAGGAAATTTTCTTAAGCTGGAATATAATGTATAAATTTAAGTTTTCTTTTATTGTGTAGGTATTTTAATTCCTGCTCTTTACTGCAGAATACTGCACCAACCATAAAACATACACAGCAATTGCTCCTGTTATAAAAATCACAATGTATTCCTTGCATAAAATCTAAAAGATGGTATGGGATAAATTGAGAATTGCATGTTTTGCTAGTTAACCCTCTTCCCTCACTCACATCCCCCTGCCCCAGAAAAACATCTCATGTATGCACAATGCAGTGGTGACAAACTGATTTCTTCTCATTTTTCAGCTGCACAAAAACACTTCTACCAGTGTTGAGTTTACTTGGAGACAATGCATGGTCTCAATAATAAAGAGAACAAGTTTGCAGCACATTCACTTCTCTAGC
The DNA here is from genome assembly GCF_964187855.1 of Myxine glutinosa. Taxonomy (NCBI): domain Eukaryota; kingdom Metazoa; phylum Chordata; class Myxini; order Myxiniformes; family Myxinidae; genus Myxine; species Myxine glutinosa. The sequence goes on from NC_136269.1 coordinate 96,072,637, forward strand.
AGTAACAGTTGAAATTAATCATCTAACAAAAATGTCAACAATGCTCGTTTCCACTGTAACATTTTCCCCTTTCTGTTTTCCTTTCTAAGCTCTTCATTTGCTGTGCATGTAAATGTGAACTTCATCCTACAAAAGTACATGACTGGCATTAACATTCACCTCTCATTTGTTTTGCTAATTTGAGCTAATTTTGAGCTAATTGAGACCAAAATGCATTGTCGCAAATGAATATGAAAATAAAATAAATTCACTCCCGGAAGTGTTCAAACTAATGTGTTGTCCTGTCTTAACTTACGTAATACACGAGAGTTAAAAATCATTTTTTTTCCGACGTCCAAATCAACTAACAATGTCTGAATTGGATTTCTGTACGTAAATTTATATTTCAAGTAATAAATAACAACGTAAGCCCACACCAAACAACGATCTGAACAACCCACGACGAGGCTACTATGTAACAACGAAAGCAAGATCAAGCCGACGGACGATGTCCAAAGTTACTTACGTAGCATTAAATCATAGTTTGAACTGTTACGCCGCCTACAAATCATATTCACTATCGTAAATTCAGAACATAAGAACTGTAAATATCTTAGTGATAATTTGTTAGAATAAGGACTCCAATTTACGGAAGTACTATGCAGACATCGAATAATACTACGTACGTTACAAATACTCGTCAGATGTGCGTGTCCGTGTAACTTATGTTGACACGGTAGCAGAAAAAAGGCTCATGCTATTTGATCGATTTATTCATTACGTTGTATGTATTTCTAAAACGAGACGCTGATCCTTATAAGCATATTATTATTACAAATAGTGAAACTGTTATCTATAATTGCTCATCTACGCACAAATAGTTACCAGAATCTACGCACGTAACAACGGACTGGGAACATTATTTGCAGTGAACGTCGCTGTTCATGACCTATGTCACGTACGTAGAAAAACGACGTCTAAAAATGCTAAACTTTAAAAAAAATAAAAAAATAAACGTAAATATGCTAAATTGGACACTGTGTTTCATATTTCAGCGTTCATTCGGAATTGGCGGCTGCTTCAGGCATATGTCTGATTGGATGATGAGTGATAGGCATTCCCCCACTCACCAGTCTTGGAAACCCGTCTTTTGCTTTCACGGTTTAAAAGCCTACGGGGGTTCTACGTACGTTACAAAGTGGATCCGGAAATTATCCTCGGCGAAAGTTTTTAATTTGCATCCCCAAGGTCAGGGTTTCAGAACCTGTGTGAATACTGAGGAAAAGTATTCAATGGAAGAAGTGTTTCTCACGTAGTCGGTATTCTACAGATAGTTAGGAATTGTTATAATTGATCAACCAAAATGTGAAAGTCCAGTGGACACGAAGGTAAATTACGTTCCCGGTAACAGTCGGATCGATTTATTGATTAGGTAACCACCTTTCCGGAAGTGATTGTTTGTGGATATATTTCTTTCATCCACAACCAAACTGGTGTCAAAATGTAAACAAAGAAAATGTCCTGTAAATATTGTTGCGGATATGGCATTTGGCCTCCATATCCGCTTGTAAATATTCCCCTATTTCCCCAATACTCCCCAACTATCCCCAATCGCCCATTCCCTAGTCCCATTGCCTGTAAATAACACTCTGTAGAACCGACCTTCCCCTTTTTCCCCCATTAAATGTCGTGCCCAGGTCCACCGCATCTCACGTAGACAACTTTCGGACATCTTGCTAGTTATTCTTAGTCTATGTCAGTTAAGGACTCGTTTCCATTAATTCTGACTCTTCGTTGCACCAGAATGTGATTGTATGGCACCAGTAGTGAGTTTAGGACCTCCCCATACCTCCTCCCATCTTCCTCATGAAACAACAACAACAACAACAACTACAACAACGGCGTGCGGGGAGTGTGCGTCCTCACACCGGCTTGGTTAGCCGCCATTGACCATGCGCTCCGACGGGGTTACCACGAAGGGGCTCACTGTCAGCTCCTCGTCAAGGGCGGAGCCCGGTAACCCCCCCGCACCCAATAAGAAGGGCGGACTGATTCCATCTGGGGCGGAGCTAACTAGCCGAGGGCGTGTCACTCCCCGCCGGATATACGCAGCCTACCGGACGTGACGTCAGATGCGCCCCCAGCTTGGAGAAAGAACGTCACCTTCCAGCGCTGAGAGAGACCTCCCGCATCTCTGGACCGGACCGGGTCGATTCTGTCCCTGAGCCAAGAGTGCACCTTGAGCCATCGACTACCCGCCTTCCTTGCCATCAATCCCCGTGTGAGTCAGTCTTGTCCCGTTTATCTGTCGTCTGTCGGGGCTAAGATAAGACCGTGTTTAAGTGCCCACCTTCCTATGCTGTCTCTCTTGTCGTTGTAATCTAACCTTCCGCAATATTATAACCTCCTCCGGAGGTCTTGAGAACCGTACCCCTTGTGTCGTTGCCTTAATCCCAGCCGTTGTGTCCTTTTCCTTCATTGATTTAGCATAGCGCGATTCGGCCAACGTTCGAGTGTAATCGGGTAACTTGTGCGAACACGGCGGCCATTCCGCTCGGCCCAGCATAACATCTTAATAAGTCGTGTCCGTAACAATTGGTGTCGAGGAGTGGAATTCGGACCTGGGACTAAATTTGTTAGGCCCAAATTTTGGAACACCAATTGTACCACTAGGGTAACAATTGGTGTTGGGAGGTAGAATTCGATCCGGAGCGCGTTTCCCGCGCTCGAAATTATAACGGCGAAATTTGATTTTGTTTTACGAAAATAAAAACCCGAATTTTGAAAGTCGCGCTATGGCAGACCAAGTCGGCTGGGTTCCGGTAGAGGAGAGTGAGGCAGGGTCGATCCAGGACCAAATTGAGGGACATGAGGGACAGGAGGAGAGCGAAGCAGTGAGGGCGGCAGGGTCGCAAAATAGCATTGTCGTGCACGAGGTGGCCACGGCGTCCACGCCCGCGACCGTAGTGGCGCCACCGGTGGATTTGAACTTGTTTTTAATACAAATGAAGGCCCTTATGGCCCAGAATAGTGAGCAAATGAGGGCTGATAGTAAGCGATTGGGTGAGCGATTGGAGGGCCAAATAGGGGTAATAAGGGACGAAGCGAGGGCTCAGAGTGAGCAAATGGGGGTAATGGGAAACCAAATGGGGGTAATGGGAAACCAAATGGGGGTAATGAGGGACGAAGCGAGGGGTACCGGTGAGGGGTTAGACAATAATTTTAAGGGATTAGACAAGAAATTTGGGAAGTTAGACAATAATTTTGAGGAGTTAGACAAGAAATTTGGGAAGTTAGACAATAATTTTGAGGGGTTAGACAACGGGATAAAAGAGGTGAGAAGTGGGTTAAAGGGGGTAGAAAACAGAATGGCCGCTCAAGAGAATCAAATGGAAGGGATGCAAAAGGGGTTGGAGGGGTTAGAAAACAGGATGGAAGGCAAATTGAGGGACATGAGGGACCAAGCGGAAAGGGAAGTTAAACAAATGGGGCAGCAGATAGAGGGGGTCAGAATGGGGGTAGAAACCAAACTGGATGCTCACAGGGAGGAAATGGAGCAGATGAGGGTGGCATCTGGGCAGGAGATGCAAGTGATGGGAGAGGAGATCAGAAGAGGTGTGAGTGAGGATGTCGGAGGAGTGCGCGAGGAGGTGAGGCACTGTAAGGAGCACATGGAGAAGGAGGTGAGAAAGGGGACTGTAAAGTTACAAGGGGGCATAGAGGACCTGACGCAGGAGGTGGAGCAGCTGACGGTGGGACAGACGGAGTTAGTGGAGCAGGTACAAAGGAACACTGCGGTAATAGGAGGGTTAAAAGCGACACAAAATGACCTAAAAAATGACTTGGTAGCGACGAAGAGGGAATGTCAGATGGTATGTGAGGGATTGACAACGAGGTTGGACGAGGTGATAGAGGTAATGGAGACGAAGGACCGGCAGATGAAGACGCACATGGAAACGGTCAAGGTAGCCTTGGAGGACGAGCTTGAGGAGACGTACCGGGGAATAAAAGAGGTGAAGCAGAAACTAGAAGAAGTGGAAGAAGGGATGAGCGAAATTAAGAAGCGACGGAGAGGGGATAAGAAAGAGATAAAAGAGGAGATAAAAGAATTGGTCCAAAGTCTGTGTTTGGATCGTGATGATGTGCTCATTAACCGGATGAGGGATTCGCAGGTGATGGAGGAGAAGCGAAGAGGAAGAGGACCTGGTGTAAGTGGTGACCAATATGGTCGTGCGTATGATGCGCCAGGGGATTTAATAAGCTTGGGGGTCGAGATAGACCCGGGTGTTCGTGAGAGGCCGTTGGTGAAGTGTGCGACAGGTCTGGTGTGCGAAAGAGGAGGTGTGCGAGAAAGTCCGACTCTGGGGTGTGTGAGGAAAAAGTGCGTGCCAAGGAGTGAGGGTGCTGGCAGGAGTGAGTTGGTCGTAGCGCGTGTGCGAGGGAGCACATGGAAGCGCGGTGTGGTAAGTGTTACAGAGGGTGTGACGGGAGAGTGTGCACAAGAGTGTGCGCGAGAAAGGTGTGTGACGGACGGGTGCATGAGGAAAGAGTGCGCTGTCAAAGGCAAGGAAGAATGCACACCTGTGGTGAGTGTTACAGAGGGTGTAACGGGAGAGTGTGCGCGAGAAAGGTGTGTGACGGACAGGTGCATGGGGAAAGAGTGCGCTGTCGAGAGTAAGGGTGAGTGCGCTGTCAAGAATGGAGGTGAGAGTAGTGAGAGTGACAAGGAGCGTGAGTTGGTTGTGACAGGTGAGAAAGGATGCACACCTGGAATGGTAGAGCGTGAGTGGGAATGCACGCTGGAATTGGTAGTGAGGCACGTGGTTGGGTGTGCGAATGAGAGCACACCTGTGATTGTCACAGAGGAGGTGACCGAGGAGGGGGCGCGAAGAGGTGTGTTGGTGAGGTGTGCGACCAACGAATGTGTGCCAAAGTGTTCGGTGGTCAGGTGTGTGACCAAGGCTGTGAGTGGAATGAGGGTACCTGGGTGTGTAAGGAAAGGTACGAGGAGCATGGAAACGGCTGGATGTGTGAGCAAGGAACGGGCTGCGGGGTGTAAGCGTCCAGGTGAAGCATCGACGTTACACGGGTTAGAGGTTAGAGCGACTTTTAGCCGAATCGGGCCCTCGGTGCGTGCTGGGCCTCGCTTTGAACGGCCGCGTCCGTGCTCCACTAGGCGGAGCGGGCAGCCCGATAGAAAGGGTCGTCATGGCGACCACTTTTTGTTGAGGCAGTCCGGCAGGTCGAGATCGGGACATTGGATGGCTCCACGCCGAGATGGTGCGTGGGATCTCGGCCCGGGTAAGCCCCCGTCCCTGCACCGAGTGCCGGACGCATCCAGCCGCTGGCACAGAACAACCCGCATTCATGGCTTGGCTTTACGAAGCCGGGCTTTGGACAGGAATTGGCGCACCGAGAGGCACTAGTGAGTAGACTGGGTGATGAGGTTAGTGTTTTGGACCCAAAATTAGAGAAAAACAAAATTTGATGATTGGCAAAGGATTGGCAGTAATGATTGGCAGATGATGGGCAGTGATTGGCAAAATTTTGATTTGTTGAAATTTGATGTGCAAAATTGGTAGTGGGAGATGCCCGATGTGGTAGGATGGCAACTCTGTCATCCCTCACAAAAGGTGGGGCAAAGGAGCTATAGTTTATGGGGTGTATGGCAGTGAAAACTAGCCCGGGTGGGTTAGGTTATATTGATAGGGCCCTAGAAGATGACAGTAGGTAACGTTAAGGTTTAGTTAGTGACTGATACCTGTAGTGGGGACGCAGGTAGATTCGTGTGGATGATAATGACGTGGGAGCGCAATAGTTTAAAGGGACGACTGGGAAGCGCAAGTTTCAGAAGGGAGTAGTTAGATGAGATGATGCTGTGTGAGGATGGAACAGGTGTGATTGCACAGGTGTGCAACTGAACAGGTGTGTGGAGCAGTGTGTGGAGTAGTGAGTGTTGTGGAACAGCGCGAATGCGCTTGGGGAGAGAAGGGTGCAGGTGGCACCAGGTGTGAGAGCACAGGTGTGCAGGTACAGGTGTGTGGAGAGAGTTGGAGTAAGTGGTATGGAGTGGTGTGCATGGTGCGAAGGTGTGGATGGGGGAAGAGTGGACCCCTTTCACGAGTACCCGGGGCGGGTAGTGTAAGTGTTAGGTAGAGGGTATAGGTAAATTGTGGTTGGATATTGGCATTTGTGGTGCGGTTGCAGAATGGTATTGTGGATGGGTGCATTAGTGTTGTGGAAATGGCTGGGCGTGTAGCCTGTTAGTGTGTGTAGTTGGTTGGGCACTCCACCACTGTGAGGATGTCGGCCAGGTGAGGCCGCAGGTGGGCTCTGGGAGCCGGTAGAGTTGTGGATGGGGCCCGAGGATCCGGAGGACGGACCCGGGTAGCCCAGTGCCAGAGAGGGCACCGAGTTGGGAGAGCGCCAGAGGGCCTTCCCCAGGTAGTTAGGTTAGGGTAAGGAGCAGGTAAGCTCGGAGGCAACTGCAGTGGTGGAGGTGTGCAGGTGGATAGACCCGCTGGGAGAGGTACACGCCACAGCCCAGAAATTGTGCGAGGGCACCGGGAGATGAATCGGGGGAGTGAGACCCCAAATTGAAAAGCACCACAGTTGGTCAATGGGAATTGGTTTTTAGAACCCATAGTGTAAGTTGGCCAATGGATTGGCAGGGAAAGACCCCGGGTAGTGTAAAGTTGTTAAAGTCACTTAGGAAATAGTTAGGATTGATGAACCTGTCGCACCATACGCAGCCACTTACCTGTGGTGATGATGATGACTCCACACCTGTGTTTTCTTTGTTTTGTGTTGCAGGAAGTAAGGATTGCTGTTGGATTTGTGAGACGCATCACGACGTGGATGAGACATTGGGGTGATTCCATCTCTCCCTCCCTAGGAGGGACTGATGATGAATTGGTGATAGCAAATTATGATGTTGAGTTGGAGATGGCAAATTTTGATGAGAGTTGAAAATGGCAAATTTGATTGGTTAGGAGGGAGAGAAGACGAATTTGGTTTATGGGAGGAACGGGGAAGACAGTAGGGACGTTTGTTGATTTGTAAAGTAGATGTTTATGGGTAGTGTTGTGTTTTGTGGATACAGTAAGGGGTAAGGGAGGGGCCATGTAGGTTACCTGGTGGGGGGGGGGGGGCGTACGGTAGGAACGTACCTGTCTCACCTGGTTCCCATGTGCCCCCAGTGTGCATTACCTTACATTGCGTGCACTTTTGCGCCCTTACCACCTTGCTCACTTGTCTGCTTCTTTTGTCTTCCACCTCCGAGGATCTGGCTTTGGGGCAGAGAGAGAGGAGAGAGAGGTGCTGGCTCCGCAGTTGTGGGCCTGCACTTTCGCTGCTTGCTGCCTGGATCGATACACCATATGGACCGCAATTTTGGTGGCCACCCACAATGGACCGCAGTTCTTTTGCGGCCAAGCACCACCCGTGGATGGACCTATGGGTCAACGTGGCACCTATGCCATACAGGTGAACCACTTTTAGTTGGCCCCCTGAAGGCCACAATACAGAAATGGACGCGGTTGGCGCCTTTCTTTATTTTGAAAGAAGTAAGAAGGCCAAGTGCACCACACGAAGAGCAAGAGACACCTGCAGGGTTAGGGGTTGTTGTTTTTATTTTAATGAACAATGGTGACTGCACCGGATGGTGCTGACTGTGTGATGGGGTGGTGCTTTTGGTGCTTGGATGGGGTGCTCTGCACATTATTAAAGACCATAAGGCCACAGAGCACTCGTGGGTTGGTGTATCGATGCTGGCATGCGTGCTCTCTCTATGCATAACATCTGCATGTGTTCCTCCAAAAACAGGTCCTGGATCGTAGTGTAAATATCAGCGTAGTCTTGTGTAACTAATGCTCCCTACCGGCTGTATGTTTAGTTTGCGAATTCTTTCCGCGATTCGGTTATCCTGTGGGTGTGTTTCTGTGAGGAGAAGGGTGCAACGTCGCAGGGGGACATATTTACTCATTTGTGAACATCTGTAAAACTGTCGCACTCAGGGTAGAGTTAATAGTAGAGGGAACTACATCTGAGTGCCACACTAAAATAGGTAAAAATTTATCGGGTCGGGACGCCCCGAGGGTAGAGAAGGGTGCAATGTTGCGGATATGGCATTTGGCCTCCATATCCGCTTGTAAATATTCCCCTATTTCCCCAATACTCCCCAACTATCCCCAATCCCCCATTCCCTAGTCCCATTGCCTGTAAATAACACTCTGTAGAACCGACCTTCCCCTTTTTCCCCCATTAAATGTCGTGCCCAGGTCCACCGCATCTCACGTAGACAACTTTCGGACATCTTGCTAGTTATTCTTAGTCTATGTCAGTTAAGGACTCGTTTCCATTAATTCTGACTCTTCGTTGCACCAGAATGTGATTGTATGGCACCAGTAGTGAGTTTAGGACCTCCCCATACCTCCTCCCATCTTCCTCATGAAACAACAACAACAACAACAACTACAACAACGGCGTGCGGGGAGTGTGCGTCCTCATGGCTTGGTTAGCCGCCATTGACCATGCGCTCCGACGGGGTTACCACGAAGGGGCTCACTGTCAGCTCCTCGTCAAGGGCGGAGCCCGGTAACCCCCCCGCACCCAATAAGAAGGGCGGACTGATTCCATCTGGGGCGGAGCTAACTAGCCGAGGGCGTGTCACTCCCCGCCGGATATACGCAGCCTACCGGACGTGACGTCAGATGCGCCCCCAGCTTGGAGAAAGAACGTCACCTTCCAGCGCTGAGAGAGACCTCCCGCATCTCTGGACCGGACCGGGTCGATTCTGTCCCTGAGCCAAGAGTGCACCTTGAGCCATCGACTACCCGCCTTCCTTGCCATCAATCCCCGTGTGAGTCAGTCTTGTCCCGTTTATCTGTCATCTTTGGGGGCTAAGATAAGACCGTGTTTAAGTGCCCACCTTCCTATGCTGTCTCTCTTGTCGTTGTAATCTAACCTTCCGCAATATTATAACCTCCTCCGGAGGTCTTGAGAACCGTACCCCTTGTGTCGTTGCCTTAATCCCAGCCGTTGTGTCCTTTTCCTTCATTGATTTAGCATAGCGCGATTCGGCCAACGTTCGAGTGTAATCGGGTAACTTGTGCGAACACGGCGGCCATTCCGCTCGGCCCAGCATAACATCTTAATAAGTCGTGTCCGTAACAATTTGTTATTTTTAATTTTCAAAAATACTTGTCACTTGATGTCCCATTTTTGGATGCCATTTTTGGCTAATTTTCGCAATAAAATAGTGAATAAAACACACAACACACACATCAAAGTTTTTTTTTATATTTCTTTTATATCTTTATACATATTCACATATCATATAACAAGCATACTTTTGTGGCACGACTATTTTGCAAGCCAGAAGAATGAATATACTGCAGACACAAAAGTTAGTGAGTATTGTGCCATTACATATATAGATTACAGTAGATCTAGGTTCGGGTCTATTCGTCTGCAGTGGACGTCATATGAATAGAATCCCCCAAAGATGTTGGCATTCTTCCAAGTTTCTTTCAGTTTTGTGTTAAACAGCAGTAGTGACTGTTTAAAAAGGTAATTGCACTTGTTTGTGGTTTATAATATTTTAAAATTCCCTATAACTAAATATACGTCTTTAAGGGTGTCGGGGGCAATATTTCATGTCACACATGCTATTATCCTTATTGTTGTTATTACTTTTTTTTATTAGAAGTGGCCTTGGAAAAATGTCACGATAAGCCTTACTTAACATGGCGTTTTTCCAAGGAAGAAAAATCCCTTGGGAAGAGGGGATAGCAGCCTTGCAAAAATGGCACAATAAGTTATTTATACACCTTAACATGGAGTAACATACACCTTAATTTATACACCTTAACAATACAAGACGGAAATCCCCCTTGGGGAGGGGGGAAATGAAGTCGCTACTCCCTCCACCGTGTGACCCTTAATCCTCCAGTCAAGTTTGGTTGAGATTGGATAACAACAGAATGTATCGTGGACAGACAGATAGATAGACACCAAATTGTGTATTTTCATATGATAAGATGTAGAGTGCATACCGAATGAACAAAATGCTGCTGTTCACACAAGTGTCCCAAAACTTTTTATTTTTAAATATTCTCCAAAGTTTTTCCCAACTTTTCTGCTTTGGTTTTATACATTTTCTACTTTAAAAAGATGAAGAGTAGCAGACTAACTGGAAAGAAATACTGGTTTACAAGTGCACAAAAACTTTTCTATTTGAGTGAATAATATAGTGTTAAATTTGTGAATTTAAGTTTAACAATTTTGTGTAATTCTCATTTTCTATTATTACATTGGTTAATGAGATGCATCTAATCAGCATTGTTTAGGTCAACGGCCCACTGATTGAACCGAGTGTGTGTGGCTGGAACATTAATTCTTATACAGGGGAGTGTGGCGACTGCAAAGATTTTTGTGCTATTGTTGATGATGATCTGTTTAACACAGGAGGTGATGCTGAAGTCCCAATTGAATACTTAAAATGGAATGACCAATACCGAAAGGAGGCATTGACTTCCGAAAGAAGACCGTGACTTTATCCATGAGTGAAGCGAAAGTGGAGGTCATAAAGCAGATGGGATTCATGCGAAGGGACGTGTACGTAGCTAAGACCCAGCTGAGGGGAATGAAGGCTCTGTAGGGACAGCTGGCCGAAGATGAGTCGATACTGCAGGAGGACTTTTCGGAGAACTTTAAAATCAAGCAGCATATTGAGATCGTCAGCACACTGGGTGTCAAATGGGGTGACACTCTTCACAGCTGTCCTTAATATGGCAGAAAGCAGTAGATCTTTCATGACGATTAGTGATGAACTGTGTCATGATAAATATGTTGTGGCAATGTTCAACTGAAAAATCATGGAAAATACTAATGGAGAGGGAAATATCAAGACCTTGCACATTTTTAGCTCACCTGGAACATAGTTCCCGGGAGCTTATGGGATGGTGTGTCGTCTGTCCATCAGTCAGTCCGTCGGTAAACACTTGCAATTTTTCTCCGAAAATGCTGATGGGATTATGACCAAACTTGACTAAAATGATATTTGGTATGTTGGAACTCAAGTTTGCTCACAGCATTAAAAACAAAATTGTGGTTTACGGGGGTCAACCGGGGGTCAAAGTGGGTCCACATTTGACCCCCCCAATAATAGAACACACGGTTTTGATGAAACTTGATCACAACCTTCATCACCCCTGATATACCAAAGTTTTTTTTCATGGCATTAAGAAAATCAGGATCTACAGGTGTCTATGGGAAGGGGTGGTAGGGGGGGGCACCAAAGTGGGTCCAGGTTTGCTCCCCCCCCCCCCAACCCCCCTCAAAATAGGTATTTACTTTCTTCTCTGAAATTACATGCACAATTTCAATAAAAGTTAACCACAACCTTCATCACCCATGATGCACCACATTTTGTTCACGGCATTAGAAAAATCGGGGTCGAGGAGGTCTACGGGGGAGGTTGCCCCTCAAAATAGTTTTGTTTTTTTGGTTTGTTTAAAGTGTCATGATTACGTTAGTATGATTCCACGTGCTGTACTGTCTTCCTAGCAACCAATGAAATTGGTTTAAAATACCGTGATGCCATTTAAAATACCTTTAGTCATGTAGTATACCAATATATTCTACGAGGTGAGCACCCAGAGGTATTGCCCTTATTTTTTCTGATGGTGCAGGATGCCAATTCAATAATTGATAAAACCTGAGTCTTCTGTTGTTACGGACACGTAACACGTTGTTACGGACACGACTTAGATGTTGCTTGACCGAGCGGAATGGCCGCCGTGTTCGCACAGTTTACCCAATTACACTCGAACGTTGGCCGAATCGCGCTATGCTAAATCAATGAAGGAAAGGACACAACGGCTGGGATTAAGGCAACGACACAAGGGGTACAGTTCTCAAGACCTCCGGAGGAGGATATAATATTGGTTATGCAGAACGGTTAGATTACACGGCAAGAGGTAAAGCACAGCAAGATGGGCACTTAGACACAGTCTTATCTTATTCCCGACAGACCACAGACAAACGGGACAAGACTGACTTACACGGGGATTGATGGCAGGGGAGGGCAGGCAGTCGATAGCTCAAGGTGCACCTTGGCTCAGGGGCAGAATCGACCCGGTCCGGTCCAGAGAGGCGGGGAGGTATTTCTCAGCGCTAGGAGGTGGCGTCCTTTCTTCTCCAAGCTGAGGCGCATCTGACGTCACCTCCGTCTTCCTGCGCATGTCCAGCGGGGAGTGACACGCCCTCGGCTCGTTAGCTCCGCCCCAGATGGAATCGGTCCGCCGCCTCCATTGGGTGCGGGGGGGTTACCGGGCTCCGCCCTTGACGAGGAGCTGACAGCGAGCCCCTGCGTGGTAACCCCGTCGGAGCACATGTTCAATGGCGGCTAACCAAGCCGGAGTGAGGACGCGCACTCCCCGCGCCGCCGCCGCGCCGCTGTTGTTGTTGTTGGTGTTGTTGTTCCATGAGGAAGAGATGCGGGGAGGTATTGGGAGGTCCTAAACTTACTAATGGTGCCATACAATCACATTCTGGTGCAACGAAGAGTCAGAATTAATGGAAACGAGTCCTTAACTGACATAGACTAAGAATAACTAGCAAGATGTCCTATAGTTGTCTACGTGAGATGCGGTGAACCTGGGCACGACATTTAATGGGGGAAAAAGGGGAAGGTCGGTTCTACAGAGTGTTGTTTACAGAAAATGGGACTAGGGAATGGGGGATTGGGGATAGTTGGGAAGTATTGGGGAAATAGGGGAATATTTACAAGCGGATATGGATGGAGGCCAAATCCCATATCCGCAACAATATTCTACGAGGTGAGCACCCAGAGGTATTGCCCTTATTTTTTCTGATGGTGCAGGATGCCAATTCAATAATTGATAAAACCTGAGTCTTCTGAACTGGCCAATGAAATGCTTGAAGATTTGGACATTGTGGATGGGTCATTCTTTGGCACTGAGCATTGCAAAGGTCCAGTTGACAAAGTGGGCGGGATAGTAAAAAGGGCAGTCTGGAGGCGAATCCTCCAAGGCCAAGCTATTGTAGGCAATGCTGTGGAGTTTGCACAGGTCGCTAAAGAGGCGTGTTCCAATGTAAATGTCACCTATGTGTCTGCAAATGAAATGGCAGTCTGCTGATGGGATTATGACCAAACTTGACTAAAATGATATTTGAAATGCAAAGATGCAAAATGCAAATGCAAAGAGAACTTGAGCAATTGTGGACTGAGCATAAACCAGAGCCCATCATGCAGTTGAGGGTCAATAATCTATTTCCTCCTGGTGGTGCTACAGGCTCGCTGCGTCACCCTTGAAAGTCCATTCCTTGAATCAGTGTCGTCCGTTCAGCCTCAACAGGTTATAATAACAGAGGACTGCAATTCAGTACTCCTAAGTCCACTAATGGCAGACAACCCACACAAAGTCAATATTGAAACCGAGCCATACTAGGTTGTTGATTACATCGATCGTTTCTACATTGGCCGAACCCTTAAGCCAAGTGTCCGCGATGAATTTTGGGAGATGAAATTCTTGCATCAGACCACAATGGGTGGTGTAGCATCCTTTAAGTGGCCAGCAACAAATGATATAGACATTGTGCATGAAAAAACAATATTCTATGGTCTAGTGGGTCTACAAGAACTAGTATCATTCTAAATTCCCTGCTTGGACAAAATAAAGAGGGCTTTTGCAGAGCTCTAATCTGTGATGCTATTAGCTACTTCCACCAAATGAAGCGGCAGTGGGTGGTGTAATCTCTGTCAACACTGTCGTAGACCATTTGATTTGTCTAACTGTTTTGCTTATCTTGAGCTCGTGGAAATCAGTTGTAAAGGCAATCTTATTTTCTAGTTTGCTGGGTTGGTTGTGGCATAACAGAGAAATTGTTAGGGATTGGCATAGTTAAGGTGCTGTTTTATTACCTGCAAAATCAAAGATTTTTCAAGTATATTGGTCGGTTTCGTTTGTTATTTTGTCTGTCTGTTTGTCACTTGCCTACAGGTCACAATTCTAAACCGATCGTCATGAAACTTTACCAAGCTGCAGAGGTCGGCACAATTGAGAAGCCTATTATTGATTTTGAGGTCAATGGTCAAAGGTCATCTGGAGGTCAAATTTCTAAAATCGCCATTTTTCATCCGATTGACTTGAAAATTTAACAGCATTTGTATATTGAGTCACGAAATTGGGGAAACTATTTTAAGGTCAAACGGTCAACTCAAGGTCAAACTTCTAAAATCATCAATTTCCATCTGAAAAATCGTCACTTTTCATCCAATTGACCCGAGCTTCGATCAAGAGCGTCAATTTTAATCTTTATGAAATGGACAATTTGATGGATCAATGGCAACCTTTTTGGGGGGGGGGGGGGGGGTGAATTTTGCAAATACTCTGCATGACATCTTCTTGTTGTTCTTATCTGCCGGAGTTTATTCAATTTGAAGTACATTAAAAAATACTTATTGGTCAAAGTTCATTCAAATGTTATTATAGATTTGCAAGAGTTAGGTCAGTTACCTTTCAATGTTATGCCGATTACATGGTTTTGTGCTATAATACTCTACTGGGGTTATTAATCGATTCCACATCATAAGTAGGTATGAATACAGTGATCCCTCGTTTATCGCGGGGGTTACGTTCCAGAACCCCCCGCGATAGACGAAAATCCGCGAAGTAGCGACCATATTTTTATTTTATTATTTATATATATTTTAAAGCTTTATGACCCTCCCCACACTCTTATTAACCTTTCCCACACTCGTATTAACCTTTCTCACACTCTTATTAACCTTTCCCATACTCTTATAAACACTTCCTATACTCTTAAACACTTTTTACACTCTTAAACATACGTAATTTTAACAACATATAAAATTCTAATGGGTACTCACCATTGAAGATACTGTAGCGACCCATGGATCCCCCAAGCAAGACCAGCATCAGAATCTCCTTGCTCCAGCCGGTGACGTCACCGGCGGGGATCCCCGGCGTCAGAGTGGCTGGTCACGTGACCGCCAAAGCGTGCCGCGCGTGCGGGTATAATCAGTTACACCTGTTGATGACGTGACCGCCGAAGCACGCCACGCTTGAGAGGCGTGGCTTTCGGTTTCGGTTTCTGGTTGTGCTTTATAATGCAGCCCGATAAATGGGCTTTTCAGTGTTCCCGAGTTGGTTTTGAGAATAAATATCTTCTCGGACGAGTTTGTGTCTTGCCCGTCATTTCGTCCGTATCAAGCAAGAGCCCCGGCTCTTCAATACTACAACATGCGTGATGAAGATGATGATGAATTAGCTGTGCAGTACTGATGACGATGAAGGTGATGACGATGATGAATGTACTGCACAGCCAGAAAGAGCATTACAGTTACCCATTACGTGGGTAACTAGCGCAAGTGGAAGCTGCCGCATCTGCGTTTTCCATACGCACGACTCTTTGTCTCTTTGTCTACTCTTCTACTGTACACTATGTACAGTATTTTATTTCTTGTAATATGTTTTAATTACTGTATTTTTCTTATTTTTTTACGTTTTTTAATTTTTTAGGCTAGAAAATGCTTATTTTACCACAAAAATATTTAAAATAATAGTATATAAAAATACATTTATACCGCAAAATCCCACGATATAGCGAAAAATCCGCGATATAATTTTACATATACTAGCGAGAAAAACCCGCGATGTACCGAAGCCGCGAAAAGTGAACCGCGATATAGCGAGGGACGACTGTAAACCTATATGCTAAAGCATTGTCCTTGTCATTGTCAACATGTTGATCAGTAACATGTTGATCAGTCATGTTAAATTCAGAGAATTCTCCAACATAACCTGAGGTGTCTTCGATGGGGTAACATTGGATCTTACATCAGTTACAACAACTTGGATGGGAATTCAGCAGAGCTGGGATCTCCAGGATCTGTCAAGTGTTCATGCATCAAATGAGTATGAATGAAGTTAAAAGATCAGCATCAGCACTCTAATGAAAACACAGGTTGCTAGAATTTTGAGAAAATATATGAAAAAAAAACTGTCGGTAACGGTGGAATTGCCCTCCAGCCTGTCTATTGTTGGTGCCGAGAGGTTTGCATCTTACAGTGAAGCCTTTGTAATTCTGCTGTCTAAGTCTTTTGTGAATGGTAGACTGTGATACTTTCACCCCTGCACTCTTGAAGTTGTTGGTGATGTTACTGACAGTTGTTTTAGGGTTTTTACTTCACAACTGTGATGATTTATCTGCCATTAACTGCAGTTTTCCTTGGCCGACATGGCTGCTGTCTATTGCTAAGTACACTAGTGGTTGCCTCATTTAAAAAAATATTCCAAATTGTTGTATTTGCTCTGCCCAATTGTTGTGCTATGGTTCTAATTTAATGATTCTGTTCTTTCAGCTTCCAAATAGCTTATTTTTTCTTTCATAGACAGTTCTCTGGTCTTCATGTTGGCTTATGCCTACTGACTCCAAAGGCAAAAGTAATAGTCCATGAGCCAGACAAGAGTTGCCTACCAAAAAGGGGAACTAAAAGCCACTATATTTTCCAGTTAGGTTGATATCTGGAGTGAATAAAAGAATGTGATGGATATCACAAAAGAGTAGCTAAACACATTTTTCGTGGCCTGGTAACAGGTGCATCAAGTTAACTGAAGGTTGGCAAAAAATTGATGACCTCCACTCCAGCCAAGAAGAGGCAGATACACACATCCAGTTGCATGCCAAAAATGCTGCAGGAAACTTCCGGCCACTTGTTTGCATCCCAGAGGACATACATGTCTTCATTTGTCTCGGCATAAGCATAGACGTGCACAGCAAAATATTAATCAGATGTGGATCCAAATCATCTGTTAGGCTTGTTGACATCATAAAACGTGCTGCTGCACTGGGTAGTGATGTGTGTGCGGCACTGATAGGACTTCATCCGTGGACTGGTTGGGACACCCTGCATTTGCCGGGCAAGGAAAGATGAAAGCTTTGAAAATCCTCCTGCATGATCAGAAGTTCATAGACATCTTCGCATCACTTGGAACGAGCTGGAACATGACAAATGACATGTTCTGCATCATTCAGAACATCATTCACAAATAACATCATCATTCGTTTGTCAACTTTACAGTCTCAACACCAAAGTGACTTAAGTAATGAACTCGGATGCCAAATGTTCTGCACCACATGAAGAGAGCTCGAATCGGCACAAATTCCACCATGTGAAGGCACGCTCCGACAGCACACAAGTCAATCTAACGACCAAGCGGCCGGCCATATGGCGACGGAGTTTAGTGAATTTGCCAGATATTCCTAATCCCAGTCAAGGGCACAGATGGACAACAAGTGAAGATGGCAGCCTTGTTATCCAGGGGATGTCAGTATTCCCCGGTCCCGAAGTTGTTCTCCGTTTGATGTCACGCAAGTGTGCTCGCTGTCGTCAGCCAACTGGCTGCTCATGCATCATTAACGGCCTGAACTGTACAGCAGTGTACATGTTGCACACTTCCTTCAACATGGCCAGTGATGATGAGGAGCCAGAGCATGACCAGCAGGACTCATCAGACAGTGATGACAAATGTAAGGACACCTACATCAGTATGCGAGTAATTATCTGAAACGTGAAGAATAGCATTCAAGCTCATACTTGCCTTATATCTGCATGTTAAATAAGTTAAATATCATAAATATTTCAGTAAGCATGACCGCAGGTGAAAACAATTTTGTGAGAGAAAAATTCAAATTCTGACCTATTTTCTCCATTATTTCGGAATCCAATGAACCAATATTTACAAAGGTTATATTGGCATGTGCCAAATTTTATACTGAACATATCTTGTGAAGGGTTGTATATGCCTCAGATCAGCCATGACAAAGTTATTGTGAATTTTCATTAATATGATAAAATGAGGCAGCCATTTTCCAAGATGGCTGGCAAAAAGGTTTTTAGCTACTCTTTTTGGATATCCATCACATTCTTTTTATTTAATACAGGCTTAAACCTAACTGTAAAATACAGTGGCTTTTAGTCCCCCTTTCTGGTAGTCAACTCCAAAATATTGATTGGTGGGTCATGGACTACAAAGGCTAAAACCAAGACTATACACAGCTCTTTTACGGTGAACAATCAATCTTTTACAGCCTGATGTTGGCTTAGCGGTTAGGGTGCCGGCTTGGGATCCTAGGATCCTGGGTTCGAATCCCGGTCGATCGCTGAATTAACGCCAGGGGGGTTGACCCAGCCTGTCATCCTTCCGAGGTCGGCAAATTGAGTACCAGCTTGCTGGGATGAATGATCACGGTGTGTACCCCGGTTTAGAATAGGTACACCGTATCCCTGCGCATCGTAAGAGCGCGACCAAGGGTTGGCGTCAGGAAGGGCATCCGGCCATAAAAACATTGCCTCAAACAGGGAACCATGATTGTCATGGGGCCCGCAAGGCTAACGCCCGTTCTAGCAGGGAAAATGGCCTTAAAACGATCATTCATATTGTTACAGATCGCGGATTAAGATGTTAGTTACCGAGCGGTTTGGTATTGCCGCGACCTAACAGGATCCCTGACTCACCCGATTCACCCAGGACTTTGGCCGGATCGCACCACAGCTAGTCAATAGGGAAAAGACAAAGGCGACACGGATGTGAAGAAGAAGAAGCAGAAGACAAAAAGGTTGGAAATACCACTAAATTTATTCCTACTATTTACATGCTCAAAGTAACCAAGGAGAAGGAAAGATAATAAAATAATATACAGAAGGATTAGAGACACAGTGCAATTATTAACTTATACAGCTTAATTAACCCAGGACAGAACAAACAAAAGACACTGACTCACGCGGGGAATTGCAGGAATGGCAGGATGTGGATGGCTGGAGGGAGAGGGAGGTCCAAGGGGGTCCCGCAGCACAACCGGCGCGTTTAGCAGCCGCCGTTCAGGCCAGGCCCCACGCTGCTGTTTTGGCTGCTGTTTACGTCGCGTGCTTTGCCAGGCCTTGTCCCACTCGTCTGGTCCAAACCCTCAACTCTTTCTTGTTTCTCTCACTCCTCACCACCGACTCCTCACCGCAACCAACTGACCACCGACTCCTTACCACCGCAACCAACGCAACCACTGACCCTCCTCTGGCAACCGACTCAGACCAACTCACTGTGACCAACTCCTTGCGACCAACTCCAGGCCTTTCTGTCTTCTGCTCTCCTCTGTAAAAACGCATCTCCTCCTGGACACGCCCTGCCTTGGGTTATATAGGCCCCCGCCCCTCAACCTTTGCGAACCTCCCCGATCGCTCTTCCTCCGCCCTCTCTAGCCAAACCCCTGGCTCATGGTTGGTCGAGTGGGGCTGGCTCAATCCTCCCCTCTATGACGAGGTGGAGACACGCCTTTCTTCCCCAACCCTACCTCGTGGCCAATGGTGGTTGAAGAAAACCGCCCAAAATGCGGAAGGCAATTGGAAGGGAGGTTTTGGGAATGGGAATGGAAGTTTTGGGAGTGGGAATGAAGGGAATCTATCTCTTTCACTGGTGCAATGGAGTATTTCTATTAATGGGAGACACAGCCTTATCCTAAAACACAGAATAAGATATAACTATCGAACATGGATATTCTATGATTGGCTGACGTGTATGCTTGTGGACTAATTATGGAACGCCCTTTTGATCTTTACACAGCTCCGGAGGCAGGAGGCACAGAATAACAATAACAACAATAAAAATAATTCACACCAATTTACCACAATACAACACAATCAAAAAAAATATACAGTCCTCATATCCGCAACACTGCACCCTCCTCCTCTTAGGCACGGCCCGGGCCTACAACTTTTACTTTTAGTGTGACACGTTGGTGTAAGTTCCCTCTACTTTTAACCTGACCCTGAGTGCGCCAGTTTTAAAACATAAATAAATGTGTCCCGCTGCTCCATTGCACCCTGCCTAACAGACTTACGCCCACAGTTAACCGAATTGCGGAATGGTCTTCAAACTATACACTGACGGTGGGAAGCATTATTTACAATGACGCTATTTTTATTTACAAAACTAACCCAGGACCTGTGATTGTTCTTTCTGGGGGGGAGACAGTCTGCTCTGCATCGACGCACCATGAACGCACCCAAAAACGCACCAATACAAGCACCCAAGCACCAATCGGTGCAGTCACCATTGTTCCAGAGTGTTCAACAAAAATAAATTCAACAACCCCTAACCCTGCAGGTGTCTCTTGCTCTTCGGCTCCCTCTGCTGGTGATTATTATTTGTTCTTCCAGATGTTGTCATTTTCATTTTGCTTTGCTTACTGGCGGCCTATTTTCAATAAAGTGTGCCCAATGTGTCCTTTTTATTTGCTTTTATTTATAGCCCACAGGGCCGACTAGTGTGGTTCACCTGTGGGGCATCGGTGCCCTGTGGCCAAGGTCCGCCAGCAAGATGTCGGGCCCTCATGGCCGGTTCCAGCAGAGGGGCCCTGCCCCAACCCATGGGGTCCATAAGTGGTGCTCGGCCACAGGCATGTGGTCCATAATGTGGTGCATCGATGCAGACAGCTGGTTCTGGGAATTTCGGGCGCACAATGGCCGACCCACGCACGCTCCCCTCGGCACCCAATGGCGCACAGGTCATGTGGGAGACAAAAGGGGAAAGACAATTGAGCGAGGGGTAAGGTCACAAGGGTACACATCAATAAGGCAATGCAAGGCGAAATGCGTACGGAGGGCGAAGTGAGAAAGCTCGTCCCTACCGTACGTCACCCCCCTGTCACCTACCCTACCCTTACCCCATATGTACAAAAATCTACACATTTACAAATTCGTCACTACTGTCACGTCTTCCCCATATTTCCCCTATACCAAATTCGTCTCCACAATCCCTCTACTTCAAAATTTGCCATCACCAAATTCATCATCAATCCTCATAAGGAGGCAGAGATGGAACATCAAAGCACAATGTCACACCCACGTCATGATGCGTCTCACCATCCAAACATTTGCACAGTAAAAATAACAAAACATGGCATGGTGTGGAGTACCTGTCACCTCAGGTGAGTGGATGCAGATGGTGCGAGGAGATCTTTCATCCTAACTATTTTCTAAATGACTTTAACACACTTTACACTACCCGGGGTCTCTCCCTGCCAATCCATTGGCCAACTTACACTATGGGTTCTAAAAAACCAATTCCCATTGACCAAACTGTGGTGCTTCTCAATTTGGGGTCTCACTCCCCCGATTCATCTCCCGGTGCCTCGCACAATTTCTGGGCTGCGACGTGTAACTCTCCCAGCAGGTCTACCCAGCTGCACACCTCCACCACTGTAGTTGCCACCCGAGCTTACCTAGCTCCTCACCCTAACCTATCTAACTGGGGCAGGCCCCTCCTGGCTCTGTCACCCCACTCGGTGCCCTCTGGCACTGGGCTACCCGGGTCCGTCCTCCGGATCCTCGGGCCCCATCCACAACTACTACCGGCTCCCAGAGCCCACCTGCGGCCTCACCTGGCCGACATCCTCACAGTGGTGGAGTGCCCAACCAACTACACACACTAACAGGCTACACGCCCAGCCATTTCCACAACACTAATGCACCCATCCAAAGACCATTCTTTCACCCGCACCACAGATGCCAATATCCAACCACAATTTACCTGTACCCTCTACCTAACACTTACACTACCCGCCCCGGGTATCCGTGATGGGGGTCCACTCTTCCCCCATTCACACCTTCGCACCATCCACTCCACTCCACAATTTCTACCGTACTCACTCCACGACCATCCATTCCAATACTCCATACCATTTATTCCATACACCTGTCTTTCATTCACCTGTCGTTGCACACCTGTGCAATCCTACCTGGTGCCACCTGCACCCTCCTCCTCTTCCTGGACCATTTGGTCAACACAACACGCAATCACCACTACTCCCTCATACACTGCTCCACACACCTGTTCAGTTGCACACCTGTGCAATCACACCTGTTCAATTCTCACCTGTTCAATCTTCACACACACGGCATCATCTCAGCTAACTACTCCCTTCTGAAACTTGCGCTTCCCAGTCGTCCCTTTAAACTATTGCGCTTCCCAGTCGTCCCTTTAAACTATTGCGCTCCCTCGTCATTATCATCCATACTAATCTACCTGCGTCCCCACTACAGGTATCAGTCACTAACTAATCTTAACGTTACCTAATGTCATCTTCTAGGGCCCTATCATTATCCTAACCCACCCGGGCTAGTTTTCACTGCCATACACCCCATAATCTATTGCTCCTTTGCCCCACCCGTGAGGGATGACAGAGTTTGCCATCCCACCACATCGGGCATCTCCCACTACCAATTTTGCACATCAAATTTCAACAAATCAAAAATTTTGCCAATCACTACCCATCATCTGCCAATCATTACTGCCAATCCTTTGCCCATCATCAAATTTTGTTTTTTTCTAATTTTGGGTCCAAAACACTAACCTCATCACACAGTCTACTTATTAGATCCTCTCGGTGCGCCGTGACATCATTAAACTCGGTTCGTAAAGCCGAGCAATGAATTCGGGTGGTTTGGTCGCCTGCAGGTTGAATCCGTCCGGCTTTCGGTTCAAGGGAGGTGGTTTGGTTGGACCGAGGCTCCACGCACCATCTCGGCGCGGCACCTTGCGGTCCCGGGCCCGATGGCTCAATCTCCCCCGGTCGGAACCCCGTCCCCACGAGGGGGCACCGTTCCGCTTCCTCCCACTCGCCCTTGAACCGGACCGGTCGCCTCGCCCGCCAAGGCCCGGACTCGACCGTGCAGGGCGGGGCCAAGCCCGAATCGGCAACGACGCTTCAAAGAGAAGCGACGCAGCATCGACCCGCGCCGGGCCTCGCACCCAACAAAGCACCCCTCGCACCGAGCGCTCGCATCGGCTATCCGTCGCCCTAACCGCTAACCTGGTTACCGTCGATGCTTTACTTGCATGCTTACAAGCATACGCTACCCCTTTCACCCTCACAAAACCACACCCATTCGCCGACGCACACTTTTTCCTCCCACGCGTGCCATTTCCACTCACACGGGACCCTTCACCAACGCCCGGATGCTTCCTCGATCCCAAGCGCGTGAAAATTCTTTTGTCGCTAAACATCCTCTTACAAAATCTCCCCGCACAATACACAGCACGTCTCACCTTCGGGGTTCTTCTTCCTCCCTGCACCAAAACCTGCAAACTTCCATTTGGATTAACGAGTACATCATCATGATTTGAGCAGGGACTTTGTACATAATCCATTTCTCCCTGCAATTCCCGGGCTACCTCCGTCATCTCTTCAATTTTAATGCCCACTTCCGCTTTTTCTTTACTCACCTCGACGACCGTTGGCTTTAATAAAACACCCTCCTCTACCTCAGCGGTCGCCGGCTTTTCCAAACCCCGTGTCGCGATTTCTACCCCCGTCATTGTACCCGTGCTTTCCTCCGCTTCGCTCAACCAGCGCTTTTCGACCCGCTTTACCTCGTCGTGCACCCGTGGGACCCTTTCGCCCAACTTGCGGTCTCTGTCCCTCTGCTCCCTTTTCTCCATATCGGCCCTCATTTCTTTCGTTGTTGCTTCAATTTGCTCAGTCTGAGCCTTAATTTGCTCACTCTGAGCCCTCATTTTTGCCATCATTTCAATCATAAAGACTCGCACGTACTCTGGCATCTCTGGCTCGGCTGCCGCGACCATGGGCGTGGCTAAATTTGGTGCCGCTGTAACCACGTGCACGAGAGCGCCATTTTGTGCACCTGATACCCCCTCAACCACACCTTCTTTACTCTCCTCCACCCTTTCCTCCACATACATTTCCCCGAGGTCCTGGGTCGATTCTACCCCGTCTATCTCTCCCACCGGCATCCCGTCGCCTTGACCAGCCATGGCGCGATTTCAAAATTCGGGTTTTGCTTTACACAAAACAAATTTCGGCAGCTCGTAATTTTGACCAAATTTTTTTTTTCCCTCTATTCGTTTTAAAAATTTGGTTCGGGCCTCGAATCCCACTCCCAGACACCAATTGTTGCAGTACTAACACAATTGGTGTCCAAAATTTGGGCTAAATAAATTTAGTCCCAGGTCCGAATCCCACTCCTGACACCAATTGTTACAGATCGCGGATTAAGATGTTAGTTACCGAGCGGTTTGGTATTGCCGCGACCTAACAGGATCCCTGACTCACCCGATTCACCCAGGACTTTGGCCGGATCGCACCACAGCTAGTCAATAGGGAAAAGACAAAGGCGACACGGATGTGAAGAAGAAGAAGCAGAAGACAAAAAGGTTGGAAATACCACTAAATTTATTCCTACTATTTACATGCTCAAAGTAACCAAGGAGAAGGAAAGATAATAAAATAATATACAGAAGGATTAGAGACACAGTGCAATTATTAACTTATACAGCTTAATTAACCCAGGACAGAACAAACAAAAGACACTGACTCACGCGGGGAATTGCAGGAATGGCAGGATGTGGATGGCTGGAGGGAGAGGGAGGTCCAAGGGGGTCCCGCAGCACAACCGGCGCGTTTAGCAGCCGCCGTTCAGGCCAGGCCCCACGCTGCTATTTTGGCTGCTGTTTACGTCGCGTGCTTTGCCAGGCCTTGTCCCACTCGTCTGGTCCAAACCCTCAACTCTTTCTTGTTTCTCTCACTCCTCACCACCGACTCCTCACCGCAACCAACTGACCACCGACTCCTTACCACCGCAACCAACGCAACCACTGACCCTCCTCTGGCAACCGACTCAGACCAACTCACTGTGACCAACTCCTTGCGACCAACTCCAGGCCTTTCTGTCTTCTGCTCTCCTCTGTAAAAACGCATCTCCTCCTGGACACGCCCTGCCTTGGGTTATATAGGCCCCCGCCCCTCAACCTTTGCGAACCTCCCCGATCGCTCTTCCTCCGCCCTCTCTAGCCAAACCCCTGGCTCATGGTTGGTCGAGTGGGGCTGGCTCACTCCTCCCCTCTATGACGAGGTGGAGACACGCCTTTCTTCCCCAACCCTACCTCGTGGCCAATGGTGGTTGAAGAAAACCGCCCAAAATGCGGAAGGCAATTGGAAGGGAGGTTTTGGGAATGGGAATGGAAGTTTTGGGAGTGGGAATGAAGGGAATCTATCTCTTTCACTGGTGCAATGGAGTATTTCTATTAATGGGAGACACAGCCTTATCCTAAAACACAGAATAAGATATAACTATCGAACATGGATATTCTATGATTGGCTGACGTGTATGCTTGTGGACTAATTATGGAACGCCCTTTTGATCTTTACACAGCTCCGGAGGCAGGAGGCACAGAATAACAATAACAACAATAATAATAATTCACACCAATTTACCACAATACAACACAATCAAAAAAAATATACAGTCCTCATATCCGCAACAATATATTCATTCATAATCAATGCAACAAGAAACCTGAGCAATAAGAAACACCTACCAGTCATTTGTTTAAATACCTATGCTTACCTAAAATGGGGGGGGAACTGAACATAATAAGTGCTATTGTTCTACAGTGGTAAAACATATATGCAAAGAAATACCAGGAAATAAAAGCTGACCTGTACTCTCGCCTCATATCCAAATTTATTGTGTATATAGCAATAACAAAATAGGGTTTGGGCAATAACAATAACAAGTTAGGCAATAATAAGTTGGGCAAGAGGCAATAACAATAACCAAACGGTAACAACCCCAACCCTAACCCTATTTCAGAATCATTGGAATCTCCCACGATGAAGCTAACTCAGAGGGCCTTTTTACTCACTCACCACAGGCAGGTTTGGTGGTCTTTCTGTCTTCTACCGACTCCTCTCTGGCCTTGCCCCCCCAGCTCTCTCTGGGCTCTGTCCCGCAAATATTCCTACAGGTCCGCACAAGATCTGCCTGCAACCCTCTTATGGTTAAACTGCCAAAATCAAGACTCTCTGCTCACCTTCACTCCTCTTTACTCCCGCCTCTGGAACAAACTCCCTCACTCTCTTCAATCCCACTCCTCCCTCCAGGTCTTTAAAACAGCTGTTCACCACCATCTCTTATCTTCCCCCATCCAAAACCTTGATCTCTTCTACCCCCATTAATTCACCCCAAATCCACTTTTTTTTTGAAATACCGACTTCTTTCTTTCCTGAAAGTTCTAGCAGTGTCCATGTGTTTTATACTTTCCCACCCCCACCTTCCCATGCCTCCTCTCCCCAAGCCCTCTCCCTCCCACAGATCTTCCATTGTACCTGTTCTCTGCTGTTGTACATTGTGCTTCCCCATTTTGTCTCCCGCTCCCTTTATTATGTCTTATGTGTCCGTTATTATTATTTTTTGCCATTAATGTTCACTCTTACACGAGCCTCGATCTTGTATACAAAAAAACCCCCAAAAAAAACATTGACTTCACTGTTCCAATATTTAGAGGGCACTGTATATAATCACTCTGTATATGAATTATACATACATATAATATTAATTTACACATTTACTTGTACAACAAAGTTGGAAAATGAAAAAAAATACGTCAAATACCAGGCGTTAGCATTTGGAGTAGCTCCTCATGCACAGACAGCAGAAAAGTGTAGTTTTCCTGCATTTTGGGTGTTGGATCCACCATGAATGTGCGCACCAAGTTGGAGCAGTACGAGTTGAACCGTATGCCAAACGCACAGATTATGGTCCCAAAATGCAAGAGGTTTTTGTCACTGCAATGTATAACAGCCCCACAGCACTTCACCAAAGTAACACAACATACAAGTATCAGGAGACTGCATGATGGGTTTGACCAAACTGAAGTCAATCGGGAAGAGATTTAAAATGAACAAACCTCACAGCACTGTATTTGAAAACACAGTTTGGGCCACTCTGCACAATTGGTGGGTAGCACATCTCTGCCATGCTGGGGTCAGCACCAGCCAAGTACTTTCCATCCTCTATCGCCTTTTCGATTCCATCTGCCAAGCTATCATGGCTAATTTTCTGCTTGCACACATGGATAAAATTGAGATATACAAACATCACACCATATAGCAGTGGTAAGAGACAAATAAGGAAAAAACAAAAAACAGAAAAAGATTTGACCAAAAAACGTAACCAAAACGACAGTAACCAAAAAACATACAATGCTCCCCCCACCACCCCACCCCCCCCCCAAAAAAAATCAAACACTTTGGGCTCTTACCTTATTGTCATCAACAAGTGACAGGACCTGCTCTTTGACATACTTGGTGAACACCGCTGATGTGATGGCAGCAGCTTTTTTTACCTGTGCCAATTCATCTTCCTCCTTTACCACCATAGTCAATGCCAAAGCATTACTCACATCCACCTGGAACATATCACACACACTTAACCCAATAATATCGCCAGGCATTCTCAAGTATAACAAGAACAGCACTCTTGATCGTTGCGACGTAGACAGATATTCATCCGCCCACATTATTAAATCATTAAACATACTTCTATCAAGTTTGATTTAAATCCCTTTAGCTGTTCTCAACCATCACATTTTACCTGACATGACCTCTGACCTTTGATGCAAAATTTGAATCAGTTCATCTTTACATATACTCGATCTAAGTTTGATTTAAATCCCTTCAGCTGTTCTTAAGTTATCACAGCAACGAAAACCTATCACGGACGGACAGACAACTCGCTGCACTCTCCTCACCACATGCCACTACAGAGGTACAGGCTTGTTTTAACTGAGAATAATGACTGTATGAAAGTTATTGTGTTGTCATGATTTACACCAATCATAATACAAACATTTATTCTGAAAAAATTTATTTGTAATATTGGTGATGTTATTTATTTGTAATCTAAAAAGGTCCAAGTTGTCTAAAGCTCAAAATGGTCATGGGTCCAAGCTGTCTACTCTGGCTGAAGGGTCTAAGGTGTCTAAATGGTGTTAAGGTGTAAGGGGTAGAAAGGGATTTAAGGGGTGTATAGGTCTAAAGGTTCTAGGGGTCTAACGGTTATAAAAGGTCTAAAAGGTGATGGGATCTAAAGGTGTCTAAAGTATTGAAAGGGTCTTAAAGGAAAAAGGAATCTTGGGGGTCTTACGGATCTTGGGGTCTAAAGGGACTTTCAGGTCTTCGGTACAATATGGCTCTTAGGGGTCTTTTGCGTCTCCGGGGTCATGAAGAGTCTTTGGGTCCTCTTGGTCCGTGGGGTCATTGAGGGTCTTTTGAGTGCTTTAGTCCTTTGGGAAAGAAGACCGAGAACCGAATGACCACTCTGACAGAACTACACAGTTCCTTGGCTGAGATGGGAGAACCTGCTGGAAGGACAACAGTCTCTCCCAGACTTTATAGGAGAGTGGTGTTACATATTTATGTGAATGTATGTGAATTACCATTCAGGTCTTTGCTTATCCGTGTGTAGTATATTAAGTTGTTGTGTAGTTGTTGTGGTTGGAGGGTCAGGAGCCCTTCTGAGGGAGTGGCCGGAAACGGAAGTGACCGGAAACGGAAGAGGAAAAGACACGAGGAAAAAAGGACGAGTATTATTCTTCCTCGCCCCGCTCCGACCAAAAGGTGGGATCGACCTTGCGCTGCGTGGAAAAGCGGCGTTCCGAAGCCTGTCTGGCGAGAGGAATCACCGGGACGTGTACCGGCCCGGTGGAGACGTCAAGTTGACGTGGGGCCGTGCATCGACCCCGCGTCTGGTATCGTTCGCGGCACCGTCTAAACAGACGCGTGCGGGTCGCACGTTGGGGCCTAACGCGCCTTGCAAGCGGCGTGGGGTTTGGCTTGCTCTACCGTATCCGCTTCGCGTGGCCACGAGGGGCTGCAGCCACGGTGCCTGGTACGATACCTGCCCGGTGGAAACACGTCCACCCGGGGTTCGTTCAACCGCCCGAGTGCGGCGACGGCGACCATCATCTTGGTCAGGAGGGGCCCAGAGACATTGTGCGGGACCGAGACCAAAAGGGTGTCGTGAGTACTCACCGGGACACACATATATAAGATGGCCATCTTACTCATAGGGAATTGATTGTGGCTGGGGAATTGTTGATGGTAGTGTATTGTTGATTGCTCGGGGAAAATCTCCGTGGTTGTGTCATTGAAATATTGTTGATGGTTGTGTATTGTTGATTGCTCGGGGAAAATCTCCGTGGTTGTGTCTTTGAAATTGTATGGTATCATTACCATTGGAAATATATCCTTGAACATCAGTTGTCTCCTGGGTGAAATTCATATGGATTGCGTGGCGAAAGCGCATATATAATACAGCTTGCTGGCGGAGTTCCTCTCACGGTCCGGGGGTCACCGAGACCAGGTATTCACCGAGGGGACCACGTAACAGAATTGGGGGCTCGTCCAAATTACGATTTGCGGTTTCGCAATTGGGTCTACGTCCGGGATGTAAAATTGTATAAAATAATAAAATAATAATTTTTTTATTAATTAAAATTTATTAATTAATTATTAATTGGTAATTTTTTTTTTTTGAGAAATTGGGGTAAAGTCTTGGGTGAAGGTTAACAGGTGTTAACGATAGGCACCATGGCGTTTGTGGCACAGAACTTTGGGGTAACCCCGAGTGAGGCACAGTTCCGAGCGTTGCTAAAGTCGGACCTCTTGAAATTGGCCAAACATTTTAACTTGGAGGTCCGAACTAATTTGAGGAAGGCAGAGTTGCAGGCCACGGTGATACAATCTATGGTGGGATTAGGAACATGGGACGAGTTAGCCTGGGAGTGGCTACCCGAAGAACCAGAAGACGTTGAGCTCCGGAAACTGGAGTTGCAGTTACGGAGCCAGGAACGGATTAAAGAAGAAGAAAGGAAAGCAGAAAAGGAAAGAGCAGAAGAAGAAAGGAAAGCAGAAAAGGAAAGAGCAGAAGAAGAAAGGAAAGCAGAAAAGGAAAGAGCAGAAGAAGAAAGGAAAGCAGAAGAGAGGAGGGAAGAGAAACAAGCGGAGGAAAGGAGAGTGGAACGAGAACTCCAGGAAAGGTTAAAAGAAGAAGAAAGGAAAGCAGAAGCAGAGGAAAGGAGAGTGGAACGAGAACTCCAGGAAAGGTTAGAAGGGAGAAAAGCAGAGGAGAGGAGAGCTGCAAGGGACCTCGAAGCAGAGGAGAGGAAAGCGGAAAGGGAATTAAAGGAACGTGACATGGAGCTTCAGCAAGAAATCAAATTCAAGGAGCTGGAGTTAATGAGAGAACGGGGAGAGGCACCACCCTTGCTGACGGGGTCGACACCTAACCAGAAAACCTGGGATGTGGGCAGACATGTGAGGCTGGTTCCACCGTTCAGTGAAAAAGAAGTGGCGAAATTTTTCCCACACTTTGAGAAAGTGGCTCGACAATTAAACTGGCCGGAGGAGGCCTGGACCATACTCGTGCAAAGTGTGCTGGTGGGGAAAGCTCAGGAAATTTATTCGGCGCTACCAATGGACCAATGTGCAGATTATGAGGTACTGAAGAAGCACATCCTCAAGGCCTATGAGTTGGTTCCGGAAGCTTACAGGCAAAAATTCAGGAATGCCAGGAAGAGGGAGAGTGAGACCCATGTGGAGTTTGCCAGAGTGAAAGAAAACATGTTTGATCGGTGGTGTGAGTCAAAAGGAGTCGGGAAAGACTTCGAGACATTGCGGGACTTGATCCTGGTGGAGGAATTCCAGCAGTGTGTCCACGAGGACATCAAAGTGTACCTGCACGAAAAGAAGGTACCAAAGTTGTGGGACGCAGCCACCATGGCAGATGATTATGCCTTAACCCACCGAATAGGGGTCCACGAACCTAACTCCTCGCCTAGATCTCCGCAGGGGAGGTGGGGAACAGCAGGTGCGGAGAACGACCATACATGGCGGCGGCCTCGAGATGATTATGGGGACAACTATGATACCCCACCGGTTCGAAATCAGAGGGATGCGGGCCCAAGACAAACTTATAGTTCGGGGGGCCCGAGGCAGACCCCGAGTTTTTCCTCCGGGCCTACTTGCGCGTTTTGCAAGAAACCTGGACACTTGATGTCCAGTTGTTACCTCATGAAAAGGGACAACCCAGAGCGGAGTCCGACTATTACAACTCCGAATGCGATGGCTAGCGTAAGAAATCGCCATCAAAAGGGTTACCAACCATTTATTTCAGAGGGGTTTGTGTCACTGGATGGAGCCTCGACTAACCGGAGACCGGTTAGGATATTGAGGGACACAGGGGCCCATCAATCTTTAATGCTTGAAGGCATTTTGCCATGGTCCGAGGAGACGGCAGCGGGGGATAGTGTTCGTTTACAGGGGATCGGGGGCGGTGTTAGTGCTCCCCTTCAGGTCATCCAGTTGGAGTCCGATTTGGTGTCAGGACCGGTCACCGTCGGTTTACAAGCCACGCTTCCTGTAGAGGGTGTATCTGTGGTTATCGGGAATGATTTGGCCGGGGGTCAAGTTTATGGTAACCTGAGGGTTGGTAAAGAGCCCAGCAGGGAAAATAACATCACACCAGCTCGGGATGGCGACCAAAGTGCCAAGTTATTTGTAGGGGGACTGAACTTCAAAACAGAGGAAGAAGTTCTGACCTCTGTCTTCAACAGATATGGGCCGCTGGTGGAAGTGCGGTTGGTAAGAGACTGGGAAACGCAACAGTCAAGAGGGTTCGGCTTTGTCACGTTTGCCAGCACAAAAGACGCCAGAGAGGCAGAGAAGAATTGGAATGGCAAGGATTTGGAGGGTCGGACCATAACAGTAGGGAAGGCATTTCGTAGGCGTCGAGAGGTCGACAGGAGAGGACAACTGGGCGGTAGTTTTGGTAGTGGCCGAGAAGGAGACCGCTATTCATGGGACTACAGGGACCAGTGGTCCCACCCTAATTATTAGGGAAGTTCTGAGAAGTTGAAGCACTGAAGGCGGCGGAGCCGCCGAGCCAAGATTCCTACACGAATTAACCGTGAACGCCGTTCCTAAAGGCGTCCATGTAGTGAACTTTCATGCACGGACTAACCGTGAACTCCACGTTCCTCAAGGCGCCCATGTAGAGAACTTTCCTGCACGGACTAACCGTGAACTCCGCGTTCCTAAAGGCATCCATGTAGTGAATACTCGGCTTGGCCTCCCGGAAAAAGTGCTATCGAGTTGCTTAACTTTGGATCTTTGATCAACCCCTTAACCTTCATTCCCAAGAAACTGACGGTCAAAGTCAGAGGGTCATGAGATGGAGTTTGATTTGGCAGGGACAATGTCGTTGTTGGTACTTAGTCCAGAGGGAGTAATCTGGAGGGGTTGTGGTGAAATTTTGGTTGCTTTATTTTTAAGTGATAACTGTGCCCGGGGGGAACGGATAATGTGGGGGGGGGGGGGGTTGAGTTATCTGGTTTGTTTCTCCAAATTGGCCGGCAAAGAAAGTTTTCGCTGGGTTCAAACTTTCTTTCTTGAAGGGGGGGAGTGTTACATATTTATGTGAATGTATGTGAATTACCATTCAGGTCTTTGCTTATCCGTGTGTAGTATATTAAGTTGTTGTGTAGTTGTTGTGGTTGGAGGGTCAGGAGCCCTTCTGAGGGAGTGGCCGGAAACGGAAGTGACCGGAAACGGAAGAGGAAAAGACACGAGGAAAAAAGGACGAGTATTATTCTTCCTCGCCCCGCTCCGACCAAAAGGTGGGATCGACCTTGCGCTGCGTGGAAAAGCGGCGTTCCGAAGCCTGTCTGGCGAGAGGAATCACCGGGACGTGTACCGGCCCGGTGGAGACGTCAAGTTGACGTGGGGCCGTGCATCGACCCCGCGTCTGGTATCGTTCGCGGCACCGTCTAAACAGACGCGTGCGGGTCGCACGTTGGGGCCTAACGCGCCTTGCAAGCGGCGTGGGGTTTGGCTTGCTCTACCGTATCCGCTTCGCGTGGCCACGAGGGGCTGCAGCCACGGTGCCTGGTACGATACCTGCCCGGTGGAAACACGTCCACCCGGGGTTCGTTCAACCGCCCGAGTGCGGCGACGGCGACCATCATCTTGGTCAGGAGGGGCCCAGAGACATTGTGCGGGACCGAGACCAAAAGGGTGTCGTGAGTACTCACCGGGACACACATATATAAGATGGCCATCTTACTCATAGGGAATTGATTGTGGCTGGGGAATTGTTGATGGTAGTGTATTGTTGATTGCTCGGGGAAAATCTCCGTGGTTGTGTCATTGAAATATTGTTGATGGTTGTGTATTGTTGATTGCTCGGGGAAAATCTCCGTGGTTGTGTCTTTGAAATTGTATGGTATCATTACCATTGGAAATATATCCTTGAACATCAGTTGTCTCCTGGGTGAAATTCATATGGATTGCGTGGCGAAAGCGCATATATAATACAGCTTGCTGGCGGAGTTCCTCTCACGGTCCGGGGGTCACCGAGACCAGGTATTCACCGAGGGGACCACGTAACAGTGGCCAGACCTAAGCCATTCCTGAGAAAAAGGCACATGACAGCACGCCTGGAGTTTGCAAAAAGGAACGTGAAAGACTCAGAGCACGAGGCAAAAGATTATGTGGTCTGATGAGACGAAAAGTCGACTCTTTGACCTGAATGCAAAGCACTACATATGGCAGAAACAGAGCACAGCTCATCACCCATCTAACACCATCCCTACTGTGAAGCATGTTGGTGGTAGTGGCAGCATCATGCTATGGGGATGCTTTTCAGTGGCAGGGACTGGGAGACTTGTAAGGATAGAGGAAACAATGAATGGAGCCAAATACAGGTAACTCCTTGAGGAGAACTTGCTTCAGAGTGCAAAAGACCTTAGACTGCAGCAAATATTTACATTCCAACAGAAAAATGACCCCAAGCATAGAGCCAAAGCAACACTGGAATGGCTTCAGAACAAGAACGTGAAAGTCCTCGAGTGGCCCAACCAAACCCAGACTTGAATCCCATTGAGAATCTGTGGAAAGAATTGAAGATTGCTGTTCAGTAACGCTCCTCCAACCAACTTTGTTTGAGCTTGTGCAAATCTGCAAATTTTGGCTTGTTCAGGTGTGTTTTAGGTCTCTCTCAGAAGTGGGATCCTCCTGGGTCTCCTACCATAGAACCCCCTTTCATCGAGTTAACGACGGATGGTGCGAGTTGAAACCATCGTACCTTGTGTCTGAAGATCAGCTTGAATCTGTTTGGCAGTTGATCGAGGTGCTTACTCCACCATTCAAACAATCCTTTGTTCAAGGGAAGTCCAGGGAGGTTGGCTACAGTGCCATGGGCCTTAAATTTCCTGATAACATTGCGTACGGTGGACACAGGAACATCAATGTCTGGAGATGGACTTGTAGCCTTGAGATTGTCCATGCTTGGCTACATTCTTGTGTCTGACCTCCTCAGACAATTCTCTGGTGTTCTTTCTTTTCTCCATGCTCATTGCGGTGACACAAAACAGCAGAATGAGTCCTTTTCTCTCTTCAAACTGGTTGAATGAGTGATTTTTATATTGCAGGCACCTGCAACTCACCACATGTGAGTTCAATTCCTATGGAAAGGAAAATAACCTGCTTGAAATCTAATTATTTCTAACAACTTCTAAAAGGTGCCAATAATATTGTCCGGGCCATTTTAGGATTTCTGTGTGGAATAACCTAAGATTTCATAATTTTATCAGGTTTTTTTTGGTTTTGTTCCACTGCAAACCAAAGAAATACAAATGTGGATACTAAATGATTTTTTTATTTCAACAATCTTCTGGAAGAAATGGTGCATTATTTGAAAAAAGTGTAAGGGTGCCAATATTTTTGGCCACGACTTTTTTCTTTTTTTTTTAATGTTGAAGGCTCCAGTCACGGACTATATTGTCCTCATCGAGGCCAGGCCTCAAATAAAAGAGCTGCATTGATAGAAAAGTGAAGAAAGAGAGAATCAGAGAGGCCAGATATTAGGAGAGGTAAAAGAGAGAGAATGTAAAAGTGAGGAGTGAAAATGAGTAAGAAAATTGTATGATTAAAAAGTGTATGATGTTTGTTTGCGATAAAGAGATTGAAGCTAGTCCAGTAGCTATCGTTTGAGTGAGACAAAGTAAGACCAGCAATCCTGACACGGAGAGTGCAAGATGGTTCCGGGCACCACTTTAACGCTCCTAATTACGAAAGGTAACACACACCAACGGTAACACACACATACACACACACACACACACGCACACACACACACACACACACACACACACACACACACACACACACACACACACACACACACACACACACACACACCTCCTTTCTTCTTCAAAGATCAAGTTTTAATTTTCCAACTTTCATTCCTCTTTTAACAAACTCCCAAACTCTTCAATCCCACTCCTCTCTCCAAGTCTACAAAACAGCTGTTCATCACCATCTCATATCTTCCACCATCCAAAACCTTGATCTTTTCTACCCCTGGTAATCCACCCCAAAACCACCTCATTCAAAATTCCCTGTTTTCTTTCCTGAAAGCCCGTGTAGTGTCTATCTTGTTTATCCTGTGTACCCCGCCCCAGCTCTCTCTCTTCCACAGATCCGATGTCCCCGTTCCCTACTGTTGTTGCGCTTCCGTCTCTCTCTCTCTCCCCCTCTTGTCTCCCACAAACGTTATTATATGTTCTATGTGTTAGCTTTTATACGAGCTTCGCCCTGGTATACAACAAAATAAAAATAAAAAGTAACACGGTACTTGTACAAAGCATTAAAGACTTTATCACAATCAGAAGTTTTTATATATAAGCAGGAGGTGATTATCACCAAGTCAATATGTCATTGTTCATTTATCCAAATTCACAATTACAGCCCTACCTTTTTAAAATTATGCTTATCCAGCGCCTGTTTCCAGCTACTGCAGAAGCTGCCAGCATAACTGTCCTTGGCAAACACACCAATGCTCACACCACCTTTGCTGGCTTTGATGCCATCAAGTAGCTTCTCAAAGTTGGTTTGGTTATCGCTCCCCTTTGCAAACAACAGACACATGGCACCTCAGGACACAGGATATGACCACTTGCATCTCATAGGTTGCCAAGCTGACAGTGAAACAAAGTATTTCCCCACAATTTCATAAATAAATATATGCATTACTTCATAGAACATAAAATCCCTTCTTAAAGTTATGATAAGGAACTACTGTTGTCAAATACTCCATTAGCCAAAAAATACTTTCAACAATCAAACAAAAGGACAACTTTCTACACAAACAAGCAACCCAGAAGTGATCATCATAAGTACACTGCTTTCATCTGCCCTTTGCTTTCTCCAAATAAATAAATGAACAAACCAGTAACCATGGCTACCACTCTATATGAATGTCAATGGAAACGTGTCAACCTTCTCTCGGACGAGCAGCATAAATGGGGGGACGCTGTCCACATTCTCATTGCCCTTGCTTGTGGCCAGTGGTCGAAGGAAATCGACCTTCTTCTTGCTTGACAAAAGGAAGAAGTTGGTCTCGCAGATGACGAGAAGTGTGTCCGTGAGTTCGTATCCAAAAAGCCACGTCTGTGTACAAAATGTGATGATGTAAAAAAAAAAAAAAAAAATTTTTTTTTTAAAAATAACCACCATCAACCAAAACAGCCATTAATTAGTCCAAAACGGATCCAGCAAAACACCTTTAGCACTACGATGCATTGGAACATTGGAAAAATAATAATTGTGACATTTTAAATCATTCGAACATTCTCTAACCAGCTAATGTCTAGAAAATAAGAATATTCT
Source organism: Myxine glutinosa (assembly GCF_964187855.1). Lineage (NCBI taxonomy): Eukaryota > Metazoa > Chordata > Myxini > Myxiniformes > Myxinidae > Myxine > Myxine glutinosa. Next base: position 96,109,249 of record NC_136269.1, read on the forward strand.
TCATTTAGAAATTAACACAACTACCTTTTCAACCAATATTCTCATTGCCATTCTAAGTAATTAATGTGAATAATTTACATATTTCTCATTAGCCCAAAACGATGCAAGCATTTGAATGACAATCCCACCTGAGAACTTTTGGGGTTAGCCTTTTTGGCATTCCCATTTGTGCAATTGGTTCATGATTTTGGGATCCCAGGTTGAAATGTCCTATTATGTTGACTTGTGTATTGTCCACTATCATGATTCATCTAAAAGTCTAATGAGGTCTCCTAATATCCTATTCAGTGGTAAACGATAAACGTCACATGAAGACATTAAGGTCTCTTGAGAGGAAGTGCAAGAGAAAGGGGGAGAGACAGAGAGAGATAGGGAGGGAGATAGAGATAGAGTATATATAGATATATAGAGATGGAGAGATAGAGACTTTGACTTTTGAGTCCTTTTATTTCAAAAACACAAAAAATAATAATATATATTGTCACGTTCCTGGCGATTTAAATCTTCCCCAGGAAACGGATTGCCGAGCGAGCTTTTACTCCAAAGCGTTCAGTTCAATGGTGGAGTCAATGCACGCGAGGGAAAGAAGGGGGGAGGATGAGGATGCTGAAGCACTTACCTATACAAATCTACCTGGACTAAAGTATGCCTACCCCCACAAACGTAACAATACGTTTTACAAACAAATCAAATCAATAATGTCAAAAAGAATAACCAATGATCATCAAATAAAAGAAACATAATCAGCATCTCATAACAGTATTTTCAATTCGTTTTCTTCAATCTCACAAAAAACCACGACACACTAAGTATCAATAAAGTTTTGAAGATTGACAACATGATATTACAGTGCTCTGTCGGTTTGCCAGCTCGTCTATCTTTTCTTGTTAAATAAACAGCAAATTTTGTAGTTGCTATTAGGAAGCTAAACAGTTTAGATACAGGATCTTGTTTGGGAGCAAAACAAAAGATGAAATTTCTCAAAGGAAAAGTAATATTCATTTTGTGTGCAATATAATTCAACCAATGAAACAAAGGAAATAATCATACAAAGTATATGAATGCATGAAAGAAGTCTTCATTGACTGTACAAAAGGGACAACTAACTGATACAGGGAAAAATGTCGAACGTGTTGGAGGAAACAATCCAGTGGGCCAAACGCCACTGTAGATCACCTGTTCTTTATGATATGGGCTCACTATACATGGCTGCCCAGATAGGTTCGGAGGGGATCCTCCGGGTAACAATCCTTTCCATCGGGTAACCCCGTTTAATGAAGGATTCCCATGTAACAATTTAAGACATCTTAAAGATGCCTTTGCTGTCCATAGTCTGGAAAAGCTTTGACCCATCGCTAACAGGGGGCAAATCATTTTGAAAGGGATCAACAATTAATTTCGGTACTGTTGGCTCATTCGATTCATCTTCTGTATCTTGAGTCCAAGTTAGGCCAAGTTGCCGTCTCACCTGAATGATTTTCCTCAAAAATTTTTGTGATCACCCTATGGGACGAAATCCCTGTTAGGTCTGCGATTTCACTTATGGATTTCCAACCATACCCCAAGTCATGTCGGAAAGGCGCACCTTCAAGATACCAGCTGCTATAAAGTTTTGGCAAACATCTCGACTTTTTGGAATGTCGGGAAAGAGAGGGATATAAAACAAAGGTTCGTGTGCTAGCATTTTTGTGACATATGTATCCGCCTGACGACTCACAGAAAGGCTCTGCCAGGCATTCAAGAGGCTTTGGTAAAGAGCAGAGAGGAGCAATATGTCGACATGTTGGAGGTTAATTTGAAAAAGGTCAAAGTAGTACCTGAGCCTACCCGCTCGCTGTAGTATAAGGCATGCTAGGAGCCAGCCTGGCAGATGTTCCATGTCGAGGAGACGCTGAATGGACCGCAGCCGGAAGGCCATTAGGCGGGCTTTGATGTCGACGAGGTTGTGGCCACCCTCAGCCGAGGGGCGACATATCACGTCAGGTTGTAGCCGGTGGTAGCCTTCCCAGAAAAAGTCCACCAGTTTGCCCTGGAGTGCTTTGAGCAGGGCCTCCAGGGGCTGCAGGCAGATGAACCTATGCCACAACAGTGTGGCAACTAAGTTGTTGATAACTAGCACACGGCCCTTGAAAGACAAATGAGGTAAAACCCTTTTCCATTGTTTCAATCTTTCTCAAACTTGCTCAATTACCCTGTCCAAATTTTTTTGAACATATTGTGGGGAACCAAGGAATACGCCCAAGTACTTAATTCCCTCACTTCCCCACAGTAACTCTGCGGGGAGGGATGGGGCCGCGGGATCTGCGGCAGTGGTATAGGCTGAGGAAGGGTGCGATAAAGAGAGGGTATCCATAACGTCTTGCTTTTGTTCCAATTATTTTTTAAAGAGAAAGCAGAGTGAAACTTTGTTAGGCACTCAACAAGAATATCAATATCTTTATCTTTTACAAAGATGCAGACGTCATCTGCATGAGCAGATAGGGTTAGCGGCGGACTCATGGGAGAAAGTGCTATTCCAGAAATCTTCTTTCTCAGTAGATTGAGAAGGGGCTCTAAAGAAAGAGCAACCAATAAACCAGAGACTGGACAACCTTGCCGTACCCCTCTCCGAACCTTGATGGGGGAAGCCAACACATTATTAATCTTAATTAAACTAAATATGTCTGTGTGTAGCAAGGAAATGTAGGATCGAAAGTTTGCTCCGAGGCCGCATGCCTGCAATACGTGATGCATAAACTTATGGTCAATACTGTCAAATGCCTTTTCAAGATCAAGCGACATCATTCCAAAATCTTTTTGCACATGGTTACCATCAATGAGATCTCCGATTAAAGAAATGTTATCGTGGATGGATCTTCCAGGAACAAAGTAACTCTGTTCTGGTAATACCAGAACACCAACAACCTTTTTTTAACTGATTAGCCAGTACTTTTGAAAAAAGGCTTGTAGTCCGTGCACAGCAGGGAAATCGGTCGCCAGTCCGCCACAAGTCGGGGATCTCCAGTTTTCGGGAGCAAGCATACTACAGCTCTTCTAAGACTCAGCGAAATTTTACCAGTCTGTAAGGAAGCATCCAAAACATTCAGCAACTCGGGGCCTAAAAGGTCCCAAAACGTCAGGAAGAATTCGGGAGGTAGACCATCGATACCCGGAGCTTTCCCAGAATTCATGGCAGCAAGAGCACAGGTTAGCTCTGGGAGGGTGATTGGTAAGTCCAGCTCCAACCGTTGAGCCTCAGTTAGGCCAAAAAAAAAATATTGCTGGTCTCTGGTCAGACCAAATTTCCAGAATTGATGCGGCGATGCGGTTTTTTTTTTCTTTTTGTTTTTTTGAAAAGCATGGATTGCACATATAGAGGTTTTTTGTGTCCTCATGCCTTGCGGTCATCCTCATCTGCTGTGGCGCCGTCCAGAGAGAAATTAAAGACAGCCAATGGGACTTGTGGGCCTTTTGGGACTGTAAATAATGAACACAAGCTTAAGTTACTTTAAAATTTATTTATTCTGAAAATCATTAAGTTCTTCAAGCATATGATAGACTGCCATTTCGATCTCGAGATCGCCTCGCCGTACCGTTAAACATTCCAATGCGTCCATCGCGTCAACACTGCGCAATGTGCATGTGCAAGTGGTCCAACAGGCCGATGGTCTCCCACGATCTCTTCTCCCAGTCCACCAGATTATCACAGACACTTACAACTTCATGACAAACGAGATAGGATCCAGGCCTAACTAACGAGACCACCCGCAGCTCTCTAGGCCTTCTGGTTGCTTCACACGAACCCGACAAAGAACGTCTTCGTTTCAATAAATGACAATATCCAGCCGATAGAGGCCTTGCATCACGTGAGCGTCGTCCATGGCAACCGATTCCGGCCGCCATCTTGGGTGGCACAAACAACACGGCGGGAAAGCTGTCGTTTGATCAGATGGACCTGTCAGTTTACGCCCGTAGCTTGCCCGTTGAGGCGTTTTCGCGGTATTGCGAGAAACTGAGGCTGTGTCATCTGCCTGTGGACCCGTGTGGACCCACAAGTATGCCACACACACTCCACAGTCCACACACACTCCACATGTACGCCACACACCCCACACATACGCCATAAGTACGCCACACGTACGCCACACCCACTCCACAAGTACGCCACACACTCCACACGTACGCCACACACACTCCACAAGTACGCCACACACTCCACAAGTACGCCACACACACTCCACAAGTACACCACACACACTCCACAAGTACGCCACACACACTCCACAAGTACGCCACACACACTCCACAAGTACGCCACACACACTCCACAAGTACGCCACACACACTCCACAAGTACGCCACACACACTCCACAAGTACGCCACACACACTCCACAAGTACGCCACACACACTCACACATACGCCACACACACTACACAAGTATGCCACGCACACTCCACACGTACGCCACACACACTCCACACGTACGCCACACACTCCACACGCACGCCACACACACTCCACACGTACGCCACACACACTCCACACGTACGCCACACACTCCACAAGTACGCCACACACTCCACAAGTACGCCACACACTCCACAAGTACGCCACACACACTCACACATACGCCACACACACTACACAAGTATGCCACGCACACTCCACACGTACGCCACATGTATGCCACACACACTCCACACGTATGCCACACACACTCCACAAGTACGCCACACGTATGCCACACACACTCCACATGTACGCCACACACACTCCACAAGTACGCCACACGTACGCCAAACACACTCCACATGTACGTAACCAAATGCCTAAACCTGCTTTTCGCTTCGCGAGCGAAGGTAACAACCTCATGAGCCATATTCTCACCTGAGAGCTGCAGTCAAGGCAGCCATGAATCCGTTTTAGCGCGTTGTGTCCTCCGGAAAACGGTAGAATGACAAGCCCGATCCCTTATGAAATCGGGCTGTACATCCGACAGCACAACAACTCTTTACCATCGTGTAAGGGGCAATTTATATGTGAGACGAGTTTCAAATTGCCGCCATTACGTATGGTGGCAGAAGAAATGTTTTGCCACCTAAGCGGTCACGTGAATAAGACGATGACGTCACATGCAACTTCCTTATTGGATTCATGACGTCACGGCACACAAAACTACTCATATCTCTGGAACGGCTGGTTGGATTTGGACAAACTAAACGCTGTTTTGTAGGGGAGAACCGCGCGCGAACGTCGATACCAAATTTGAAAAAAACCATTGTTGACGCGCAGGGTCAAAATCGATGCGCGCGCTGACCAGAACCCGGAAATATCTTTTTCTGGGCCTGAATAGGGAAGGGAAGTGAGAGGTTAAATCCATTCATTGTATCATTACCAACAGTCTGCTCTTCAAAAGGTTTTGTATAAAATTCAATAATTTTATTCTAACATCATCCTCATTGACAACAACGTTGCCTCGAGTCCAAAACGGAAGAGATTAGCCGTGATGGCTTGCTTAAATAATCGAAATGAAAGAAAGACTTGTTTGGGGTGTCTGATAATGTTACATTCTGTATTCTAAGTCTAATTAACGTACCGGCTGCTTTCTCTTGAACTAAAGTCCATAAAATAGCTTTTTCAAGCAATAACCGGTAATTGGTGTCGTTATTTTCATTAGCCAGTTTGCTCTCCGACTGTAGAATATCTGATTCCAACCGGACCATTGGAATGTGCTTGTCGTTTATGCTGTGCGATTGGAAACACTGACAAAAAACAGAATTTGAGATTTCATGTTATCCCACCATATGTTGGATGAAGAAAAGGAGGATTGTTTTGATACTAGACTTGCCCAGAAAACACAAAAGGCTTCTTTAAATACACTGTCTTCTAGAAGTCTAACGTTAAACTTCCAATAAGTGCTCCGATTGGTGGGTTGAGGAAAGGAAAGGAAAGGCTACCACATGATGGTCCGAAAACAAGGAAGGGAAAAGGTTTGAAGAAACAACAGTATTCTTAAAGGGGGTGTTAATGTAGCATCGGTCGAGCCTTGCCAAGGATACCCGATTATTGGCGCATCGACACCATGTGTATTGGGATACATTAGGGTGGTGCGACCGCCAAACATCGAGTAGACATACAGTGCCAAATAAATGGGATAAGTCTACATGGGACTCGGGGTGGGGTTCATTAGAATTTCTATCTATCGATGGCTCGAAGGTGCAATTAAAATCACCCCCGACACACACACACAATGATCAAAATCGACCAATCTCAAGTGATTGATCATAGAGGTGAAAAAGGACTTGCGTTCTACGCTATCCCACGGTGCATACACATTGAAAATGGTGCAATGAAAGTTACGACTGACTAGTTCAAGAGAACTAACCCGGCCTTTTATTATTCCCTGAAAATGGCATGACTGGCATACCAGGCCTGATTTCAGTAAGAAACCAACTCCAGCAGATGAAGCTGTCAAATTGCTGAAATAGCATTGGCCTTTAAGAAGTTGATACCAATCATGTTCTACGTTAAGTGTGATGTGAGTTTCTTGTAGTAAGATCACAACTACCTTTTTACATTGAAATAAATTCTTTACTTGAACCTGGCGCGGAGGTGGCTATAGCACCACCACAGTTCATATTTAAAGTTGTGAGCGTTATCGTTTTCATTCTTTGATGGTGAAGTTAGCCTGTGCAAGGGAAAACTCCGTATATGCACGTGTGATGAATTTCCGAAGCCTGTGATATTGTGATTTAGTCATGTCAAAATCATCAGGTGTTTTAATTATGGCTTTTGTGGTGTGTATGAATGACACCAAATCAGAGAATTGGTCCTTTAATGACTGTTCTGCTGTCTGTATGTTTCATTTAGAAATGACACAATGAGTTGAGGGGATATTTGAGACCGAGGTGTTGATGATTGCGACAGCTCAGTCACTTCTACCTTGTCTTCAAACTCTGATAGGTCAGATAATGCCCCACCAGGGTATTGGGCATTACTCGAGGCTGTCGCAAACTTATCTGGAGGCACCTTCAGGGATTTTATTGGGTGCTGTGATCCACACTCACCAGCACACTGGTGTATATTCTCTATGTTTGCGTTTTGAGAAATGGTTCTAGATCGCTATACGGCTGGGCTTATGATCTCAATTTGTGAGTTCGAGCGATTGGTTTGGTCTCCAGTTGGCTCAGTTACTGAAGGAGGGACCAGCAGAGCCTCGTTGTCAGGATCAAAAATGGGCGCAGTCTTTGAACTGTTGCAGCTTTCATTTTCAGAACCTGAAGGATCGGTAATGGTTTGTTTTCCCCTTTGGGGTTCATTATTGGTTCACGAGTTATCAAGTGACCACTATATTCGTCATGTGTGTGCGTCTGTCTGTGTGTGTGTCTGTCTGTCCGCAGCATAACTACCCGATGATATCATCCGATCTTGATGAAACTTGGGTGGGAGGTTGATATCATGATCTAGTTGTGTCCTGCCTAGAGTGGGCGTATTGCGCCAATTGTGGGCGGAGCCACGCCCGAAAAAGATGTCTTTTTAGGGGGTAATCAAGTTCAAGTTACATCTTCTCCGAAGGGTTTGGTGGAATCTGACAGGGGTTTCGATATTTGGTTAGGCCAATGTCATGTGTCTAGCCCCACGGAGCTCAATTTAAAAAAAAAATCCATTTTTTTATTTTCATTTTTCACCGAATTTTCGGTATTGTGTAGCTAACTAACGTCATAACTGATTATACATTATTTTCTATCTCATTTCAAGGTCAGTAACCTTCGTTTTGACATTTCTGGGCCTGGCCTGTCCGGGCCTGTTTCGGTTATAGTCCGTCCTATGTCATTGAATACCGCTCGCTCGTGAACCATCGTCGTCTCCTGACTCGTCATTTGTTGCTACCGTTTTGTTCTCTTTTTCAAAGACAGTGTCTCTGTCCAAGACAACCTTCGTCACCGAACTGGCAAGGTTAATTGTTAATGGTGCTCTTCCTTTTTGTTTTTTTGTACAACAAGTTCTTCATTCATAGGTTCTTCAGCACGGTTGACGTCAAGAAGTGCCATCTCACCGGGTTCCAAAAACACCGAAGTGATAGAAGGCACAGCTGGGGCATCAGGAAGCACGGAGGAGGCATCGGGAAGCACGGTCGGGGCGCCGGGGAAGCACGGTCGGGTCGTCGGGGGAGCACGGTCGGGTCATCGGGGGAGCACGGTCGGGGCGCCGGGGAAGCACGGTCGGGGCGCCGTGGAAGCACGGTCGGGGCGCCGGGGAAGCACGGTCGGTGCGCCGGGGAAGCAAGGTCGGGACGTGAGGAAGCCCGGTCGGGGAGTGCGGAAGCACGGTCGGGTCGTGGGGTAGCACGGTCGGGGCGTGAGGAAGCATGGTCGGGCCGTGCGGAAGCACGGTCGGGGCGTTTTCTTTTCTTTTTTCAAAGCCTGCATCAGTGTGTACAAATTTGCCGCACTTCGTGCAAGAGGCTTTGGAACAAAACATTTTGACGTGTCCGAAGGCTCCACAAAGGAAGCACGTTAAGGTACCTGACGAAGCGTACATTTGGTACTCGTGGTTGTCTACCGATATTTTAAAGGTTATGTTTAAACCTGTTTCGTTGCCGCGATCCGGAAGCACCATGTGTACCTGTCTGCGACAACTCATCACGTGCTACACACGATCACCACGGCACCCGAGAGGAATCATCAAGATTCTTGAAACAACCGTTCCGTACCGGGACAGAACAACCATTAGCTTATCATGAGAAACAAGCGTTACGCCTAGGTCCCCCGTCGGTGAAGTGATGTGAGTTGACAATGTGGAAGACGCAGAAAACATGCTATGATATGATATTTCGCTCACAAGGTTCAGACATACATGGAGGTGGCCATCTTGGATTTTGACGTGATGACCCAATTTTCAATAGCGTTCTTCCTTATGCCTAGATACACCCACACACCAGATTAGAAGTTGGTACTTCGCTTATTTTTCAAGATATTCCACTCACAAGGTTGAGACATATATATGGTGGCGGCCATCTTGGATTTTGACGCGGCACCCTAATTTTCAATAGCGTTCTTCCTTATGCCGAGATACACCCACACACCAGATTAGAAGTTGGTACTTCGCTTATTTTTCAAGATATTCATCTCACAAGGTTCAGACATACATGGCGGCGGCCATCTTAGATTTTGACGTGGCGACCCAATTTTAAACAACTTTCTTCCTTGTGCCTAGATACACCCACACACCAGATTAGAAGTTGGTACTTGGCTTATCTTTCGAGATATTTCGCTCACAAGTTTCAGACATATATATATGGTGGCGGCCATCTTGGATTTTGACGTGGCGACCCAATTTTCAATAGCGTTCTTCCGTATGCCGAGATACACCCACACACCAAATTAGAACTTGGTACTTCGCTTATTTTTCAAGATATCCATCTCACAAGGTTCAGACATACATGGCGGTGGCCATCTTGGATTTCGACGTGGCGACACAATTTTCAATAGCGTTCTTCCTGATGCCTAGATACACCCACACACCATATTAGAAGTTGGTACTTCACTTATTTTCCAAGATATTCATCTCACAAGGTTCAGACATACATGGCATCAGACATACATGGCGGCGGCCATCTTGGATTTTGACGTGGGTTGCACCCACACACCAAATTCGAATGCGGTCCTTCGCTTATGCCCGCACGCACGCCCGCACACAAACGCGCACGCCCGCACGCACACACGGACGGACGGACGGACACACAGACGGAGGGGAAAACCATAGTCCCCCTTTTGCTTCGCTGTGCGATGGGGGACAATAAATGGAGCGACATTCGAAATAATTATTTTCATCGCCGGTGTGTCCATCGGGGATACCGTGATGAAATGCCCACCTTTCAATGATAGACCAGCACAAACAACATCGTGTACGAAACTTTAGTCCGACACAAACACAACAAACTTCTGGTTCATCCGCGACGCAGCACGGACATTTTGATCGCGGATAATGTCTCCTGCAGTGAGGATAATGTCCTTGGTAGGAACACCTTCAGGCGGAATACACACAAAGGCGTGTTTTCTTGTTCGAGTTTCAAAAACTTCCTGCCGCACGCGAACATTCGCCATAACGGCGATGTCGCACCTTTCCACCTTAACCAGGTGGAAAGGACACAAATTAGGCAAGAAAAAGAGCAATCAGAGATTGCAAACCCTCACCAGGATGCATTTTCAGTTGTTTTTAAGGCTGTGTAAAAACAAATATGGCGGCCGAACCACGTGATCGATGACGTCATTATTTTTTTTCTAAACTAATTTATTGCTAGATTATGCTCAATAAATTTCATCTTCATCGGATGAAGTTTTGTACTTGTCGAATTAAGACGTCATAATGGAGGCACCTATGACATCATCATTAACATATTTTATTCCTCATGGAGAGTTCTTTACAATGAGCCATGTCTCAATCTTTTCTATTCAGCGCTTTCAGAGATATAGAGGTGCAACGTTTTTCGGTTTTTCCAAGATGGCAGGCCGAAACACGTGACCGATGACGTCATCATTAATTTTTTTTCTCCACCAGTTCATGCTGACATGACGCTCAAGAAATTTCATCTTGATTGGATGAAGTTTGGTACTTGTCGAATTATGACGTTATAATGGAGGCACCTATCACATCATCATTAACATATTTTATTCCCCATGGAGAGTTCTTTTACAATGAGCCATGTCTCAATTTTTTCAAGTCAGCGCTTTCGGAGATATAGAGGTGCAAAGTTTTACGGTTTTTCCAGGATGGCGGCCTAAACACGTGACCTATGACATCATAATTATCATAAAAAAATTCTGCAGGTGAAGTTGCACACCTATGGTGAAAATTTCCAGTCAATCGGACCAACGGTTACAGAGAAAATCAATTTATTCTGTACGGACAAACAGACAGACAGACAAACAAACAGACAAACAAACGGACTCAAATGCAATACCCTCTTCTCTGGCGAGGGTAAAAAGACCTAAATAAAATAGTAAATAATAAAGTGCTTTACAAGCGAGTAAGGTTTAAAACGGAGCAGGTAAACTGCACCAAACGGGCATGCTCTTACCTTTGGGCTCTTCTCTCTCACACTCTTTCTGTCTCAAGGGAGGGAAATGAGGGACAGGCGGCAACGAAAAGGAGGCTAAACAGACACGACAAAGGCACAATGGAAAAAGGAGGGGGGGGGGGGAGGGAGAGGAAAAGACCAAAACGAGCACGGAGCTACAACACCCGAACACGAGTACACGCCATCTTGCCACGCCCAACACACACAAACGAGAGAGAGAAAGAGACAGAGAGAGACAGAGAGAGAGACAGACAGAGAGAGAGACAGACAGAGAGAGAGACAGACAGAGAGAGAGACAGACAGAGAGAGAGAGAGAGACAGACAGAGAGAGAGAGACAGACAGAGAGAGAGAGAGACCGAGACAGAGACAGAGAGAGACAGAGACAGAGACAGAGAGAGACAGAGACAGAGACAGAGACAGAGAGAGACAGAGAGAGACAGAGACAGAGACAGAGAGAGACAGAGACAGAGAGAGACAGAGACAGAGAGAGACAGAGACAGAGAGAGACAGAGACAGAGACAGAGAGAGACAGAGACAGAGAGAGACAGAGACAGAGAGAGACAGAGACAGAGACAGAGAGAGACAGAGAGAGACAGAGACAGAGAGAGACAGAGACAGACAGAGACAGAGAGAGACAGAGACAGAGAGAGACAGAGACAGAGAGAGACAGAGAGAGACAGAGACAGAGAGAGACAGAGACAGAGAGAGACAGAGACAGAGACAGAGAGAGACAGAGACAGAGACAGAGAGAGACAGAGACAGAGACAGAGAGAGACACAGAGACAGAGACAGAGAGAGACAGAGAGAGACAGAGACAGAGACAGAGACAGAGAGAGAGAGACAGAGAGAGACACAGAGACAGAGACAGAGAGACACAGAGACAGAGACAGAGAGAGACACAGAGACAGAGACAGAGAGAGACACAGAGACAGAGACAGAGAGAGACACAGAGACAGAGAGACACAGAGACAGAGACAGAGAGAGACACAGAGACAGAGACAGAGAGAGACACAGAGACAGAGACAGAGAGAGAGACACAGAGACAGAGACAGAGAGAGACACAGAGACAGAGACAGAGAGAGACACAGAGACAGAGACAGAGAGAGACACAGAGACAGAGAGAGACACAGAGACAGAGACAGAGAGAGACACAGAGACAGAGAGAGACACGGAGACGGAGACGGAGAGAGACACGGAGACGGAGACGGAGAGAGACACGGAGACGGAGACGGAGAGAGACACGGAGACGGAGACAGAGACGGAGAGAGAGAGAGAGAGAGAGAGAGAGAGAGAGCGAGAGAGAGAGCGAGAGAGAGAGAGAGAGAGAGAGAGAGAGAGAGGGAGAGACTTGACTTTTACATCCTTTTATTACAAAAATATCAAAAAGTATATTTTGTAAAAGTATAAATAAAACCATTTCACAAATCAAATGTAAAAAACAAGCAAAACCATTTTAAAGGGAACATTTACATGAAGACCATTAATACATCAAGAAAAGAAAAGAAAATAATAGTGTTTTGTTCCTCACAAAAATTCATATTATGTTCGAGGAGTGATCAATCTGTGATCAACACACCATTTTGCACAGAGCAAAGCGCATTATTCAATGCCCATATGCTTTTAAAGATCAGTACTTTATCCATAGATGTATAGAAACAAAATTCCATTTTAATACGGGCAAATACAAGTCCTTTAAAACGGGCCGGGAGGTTATCTGCACATCTTAAAGGATTTTCAATTTGCATTTTTCTCGTGCGATATATTGATTTCTTTGCCATGGCAACGAGAAAGTTCGCTAGAACCACTTCTATTGGGTGTGTGTTAGAGACAAAGCCAAAAATAAAAGAATTCAAGGTAAAGTTTAAAGAAAGCTTTGTGCACATTTCATGAAGCAAAACAAATAAAGGAATCAAGCTTGCACATTCAATATAAGCATGTGACACGGTCTCAAGAGCACCACAGAAGGGACAATGGTCAGATAATATTTCAGGAGAAAAAACATGTAAGAGCTTATTAATGGGTAATATCCAATGTGCCAACCTCCACGACAGGTCGGCAGATTTTTTTGGGAATAAGTACATGATAATAGGCTTTCCAGTTAGGTTGGAATGGGTATTCTGTCGGCAAGCAATTGTGCCACTTCCTCAACTGCCACGTTCCGAAGGAGGGCCGGATTGCTTTGACGCAGGCCTGGTATATAACAGGATTTTCTAGCCCTGCAGATCCAAAACGTATTTTTGGTAAATATTTTATTATTGTACCAGAATTCATTACAGTGGGGGTGAGTTCTAAATTTGGGAAACAGAGGCTTGGTTCACAAACAATTGGGCCATCACCAGTGCGAGCAGATTGCTCCCAGTGCACCTTAACTCTGCGGTATACGTTAAGTATTTCACATAGTACAGCAGATATTATGCGGTTAGACCACATGCCAACTTTATTCGCAAGTGCTGCAGCACTTAACCATCTCTTGCTGTCAATCATTAGATCAGCAACGCTGTGGACACCATTCTGAACAAAATAATCAACAAAGGAGCGTTCCGTTCTTATTCTTTTGAAAAGAGAGTTGTAGAAAAGAGGCTCATTGAAAAACATAAACATCTCTTTGGTGTAGGAAACATAATCACGGTCGACCATGAAAACACGCCAAGCATTTAAAATTATATTGTAAAATGGTGGAAGCAAGGACAGATCAATACATTTCATGTTCATTAGGAATAGACCAGATGAATAGTCCAGCATGCCGGCTTGACAGAGGAGGAGGAGAGCAGTGGACCTCCAGGCTAGGTCTGATGGACCATAGAGAAGCCGCCAGATTGAGGCGATGCCAAAGGCCATTGCCTTGCATACGATGTCCACAAGACCATGCCCACCTTCCTCTAAGGGAAGATTCAAGATCTCTGGACGAAGCCAATGTTTTCCACTCCAGAAGAAGTTTATTATTGTCTTCTGTATATTCAGCAGAAAGTGTTCAGGTGGAATGGCTTTGATTCTGTGCCACAGTATAGATGCTGCTAGATTGTTGATGACCAGGACTCGTCCCCGGTATGAAAGCAAAGCCAGCAACCCTTTCCATTTCCGCAGCTTTTGTTCGAGAGAGTCAGCGAGACCCTCCCAATTTTTCGCTTGTGTTGCTGCATCACCGATGAAAACACCAAGGTACTTCATTCCGTTGAGAGAGCAGGTGAGGTGTTTCGGAAGGACAGGCATAGGCAGCTGGCATGGGCCCATCCACATTGCCTGGCACTTGTTCCAGTTTACCAAAGCTGAAGAAGCTAAACCATAACAGTCCAAGCAGTCCACCAGTTTCTTGATCTCATCGCTATTATGTACGATGACACAAATATCGTCAGCATATGCAGAGACTTTCACAGGTCTTGTGAGCAAATTTCTGCATCCGGTTAAGATGCTGCGGACTTTGATTAAAAGAGGCTCAATGGTTAAAACAGTACAGAATACCAGATAAAGGACATCCCTGACGGATACCCCTCCCAACCTTTACAGGTGAAGTCAGTTCAGAGTTTACTCTGAGTATTTAGTAGATGCCATTATAGAGCAGTTTTACCATGGAGAGGAAAGGAGGACCAAGTCCAAAACACTCTAGGACCTTGAAAAGATATACATGACTTACACGGTCAAAAGCTTTCTCTTGGTCAAGCACAATCAAACCAAGATTGTCATTTTTTTTATTTCACACACATCCCAAAGATCTCTTAATAAAAAAATGTTATCGCGTATTTGTCGGTTAGGGATACAAAAAGACTGATCACTTTGAATCAACGACTCTAGAAGTGGGGCGATGCGTCGAGCTAGAACTTTAGAAAATATTTTATAATCTGAAGTTAGAAGAGAGATTGGACGCCAATTATCAATGAGCTGAGGGTCTACTTTCTTAGGTAATAAACTAATTACTGCTCTTCGGCAGCTCATCGGCAAGTCACCACAACGTAATGAACTATTAAAGACCTCCAATAGTTCTGGGCCTAATAAGGGCCAAAAGGATTTATAAAACTCTTTTGGGAGGCCGTCCAATCCAGGAGATTTACCCGTAGGTAAAGAAGCAAGGGAAAGTGTAAGCTCTTCCAAGGAAGAGCTCTTCCAAGGAAAGTAAGGAGCCAAGCTGATCCCTTTGAGCAGCACTTAGCATAGGTAGGTCAGATGTGGAATAACTTATTGAGCCATCGTCAACATCATTTGCCATAAACAAGCCTGAAAAGAAATTATAAACCTCCCTCTTTATATGTGACGTCACAGTGTTACCAGTTGAGAGCTTTAAGGTTTCAATTTGCCTTTGATTGGTAGTCTTTTTATCAAAATGGAAAAAAAATTTGGTCGGTGCATCTAAATTATATAGCTGATCCATCCGTAGACGGACCATTGTACCTTTTGCTTGGTATTCGACTAGGTTGTTTAGTAGAGTCTTCTTTTCTATAAGCAAATGATTAATTTGTTATATTGGGGCTATTTGCCACATCAGTTTGCAACTTCATTATTTCCTTTTCTAGTGTGAACCTCTCCCTTTTTACACTAAAAGAAGAGAAATAGTTAAACTGTTGGCAAAAGACAGCGATCTGTGCCTTCGCGTCGTCCCACCATAATATCGGGTTATAAAAATTATTCCTTCTTTCTTTGAGGCTAAACAAAAACACTTTGAAAGCTTCACAAAAAGCAGCATTTTCCAGCAACATGACATTGAACTTCCAATATGGACTGCCATGTTGCTGCAGAGCAAGCTTAAAGGACAAAGTTACAGCCAGGTGATCAGAGAAAAGAGAAGGCACGATATCAGATTTCAATATCTTGTCAAGCATTACAGTATTGACATAAATTCTGTCTAACCTGGCTAGAGTGTGTATCTGAGACGTACATCTAGACCAAGTAAACTGCCGCTGCATAGGGTGTTGAATACGCCAGACATCTATTAATCCCGTCGTCTTGATGATTTTCTCCAAGGGTTTGGCAGATCTAGGATGTGGCGCCGCACTGTTTCTATCTAATGCAGGGTCACGAGTGCAGTTGAAGTCGCCACTCATTATAAAAGAGCAATTTAAGTCAATTGTACTCGGAAAATCCTCTAGCTTTAGAAAGAAGTTGTGCCTTTCAGCATTCTTACAGGGAGCATATATGTTTACAAAAACAAAGATTTGATTATTGGCAGTGAATTGAAGACAAGCCAGATGCCCGGGAATTATTTCATTATATTTAACTTGTGAGATTGTTAATGAGGAGGAGACAATTGATATCACTGAAGAACCACTGGCCCTTCATTAGCCTTCTCCACTGGGCTTGGCCATTCAGATCTCCATGCCTTTCTTGCAGTAACAAGACATCCAGGTGCAAACGCCGGGTCAGATCTTTTACCTAAACTTTGCGTTCTAAACTAACACCACCGTTAATGTTTAGACTGCCAAAACTAACACTCATTCTTTCAGAAAAAGAAAGAAGATAAATAACTAAATGGATCGATCAAAAAACCCATAGGGACCTCATTTCCGAAGCTCCTGCCGAGCTTTCTGGATCATTTTTCTTAGCCGATGCTTCTGAGCATCAGTGAAATTTGGAGTGTCAGGGCTACGCACAATTTCCTTCAATTTAAAAATCAACACCTGAAGATCGGGGAAATGATCTTTCAGTTCAATGTTCCTTTTCCGATAGGAATCTCTCAAAAAGTCCCGAAGCTCGTCATCCGAAGGGCTATTTACAGCCTTTAGAATCTGGGACGACTCCTCTTGACCCTCACCATCAGATTCCTCATTTGGGGAATCAATTGGTGTTTCAGCTTCCTGGCGCACATCACATGATTGCTCAGTTTCAATAAAAGAAACTTCTTCAGGAACGTTTTGTGCCGGAATCACATTTGAATCTTCTTCGGGATGTGAGGTGGGGGACTCCAAGCATGTTTGTGACATGACCACGATGCTCGGTTCATGGATGTCACTCTCCTTCAGTGGATTTAAATTATCCTCTTTTATTCTCTCTGTCCCTGGTGTTGGGTCCAGAGTCCCTGGTGTTGGGCTAGCGGCTAGGGTGCCAGCTTAGGATCCAAGGATCCTGGGTTTGAATCCCGGTCGATCGCTGAATTAACGCCAGGGGGGTTGACTCAGCCTGTCATCCTTCCGAGGTTGGCAAATTGAGTACCAGTACACTGGTAATTCCCTGTTTATCGTAAAAAGGCGACAAACAGGGTTGGCGGCAGGAAGGGCATCCGGCCGTAAAACATTGCTTCAAAAAAAGGGGACCAGAAAACAACAACAACCACGGTCCCCGAAAAGGCCAACCCCCGCTTTGCGGGGGAAAATGGCCTCTAAGCGGTGGTTTTATTCTCTCTGTGCCCTTATTTTCCTCATTTATTCCTTTTTTAGGGAGAGATTTTAAGTGCTTTTCCTCCTCTTGCGATTGACAGGAGGAAGCTGCCCAATGAACATCCTCGTGTGAGATGACACTGTCTGAGGGATCAGGAACACTCACGGGATTGGAAAATTAGAATCCACTTTTTCCTTGATAATGTTTGTACTAGTGGAGGTATCCTTTTCCTTTAATAAGGCAAACCTGTTATCACATTGAATTCCAGCGATGGAGTTTCCACTGATTTGCCTTTTCCCAGAAGGTGACGCACTTCTTACAGCCAATTTAGGTTTTTTAACTTTGGAAACGGTAACAAACCCCTCATTTGCGCTGTCCATTGGTTCAACGGGAGGGGGCGTGTCCACTTGTTTACCTGGTTTATCCTGCACATTTGTCGAGCAGGAAACGTCAACATTAATCTGTGAGTCATTGTTTCCCGTTTCAACCATGTTTGGCTGTTCCTTCTGATGGCGGCAAAACCGTTTCATGTGTCCCACTGCACCACAACCAAAGCACTTTAGAGTGTCGGTGGTGATATATACTTGGTAATCGCGACCATTTGTAGTGCATTTTAAGGCAACATTCAAGGAGGGATATTCCTTTTTGAGAACCATAAAAACCTGTCGACGGAAACTCATCACGTGACTGACACGTTCATCCTTGCAGCCCAAAGGGAGCATTATTAATGGGGACACACATTGACCATATCGCTGCAGTGCTGCAAGGATTGTATCGGTATTGAGGAATGGTGGTACGTTTGAAATAACCACTTTCTGAGCAGGAGTATCCAAGGGATAAACCATAACAAAGTGTCCGGAGTCGAGGGACAATCCTTGTTGTACGATGAGAGCAACGTGCTCCACATCGGACACAAACACGATAACCCGCTTGTTCATACGCGATGCGGCACGTACCTTATCAAACCCGATCATGTTCCCGATCGCGAGAACAATGGCTTCTGCTGAAACACCCTCGGGTGGAGAACACGCAATGCCATGCTCACGTGATAATTGCTCAAACGCTGCATATCGCTGCGAATGAGCCGCCACCATGTTTGAACACACGAGGCTCGACCTCGTCCTCCCAGCTCGGGAAGAGGAGGTTAGTAATGCACGCCGACTTTCCCAGCTTAGGGAAAGCGAGCGTTAAAAAAACAAACTAAGGAAATATAAGCGAGAAAAAAAGGTTTGAAGTGAAGAAAATAAGTCGGGGAAAAAAACAACAGGGAACCACCCAAAAACGACGATTAACTTAACCTGCACGATAAGTGTGCTCTATGGCTCTCTCTCTCGTCTCAACATAGAAGGGGAAACACAGGGAAGCTTTACAAATAGAAACAAGGACACGAAGGGGGGAATTGGGGGGGTGGGGGGGCGGGAGGACAAACAGCCAAAACAGAGCACTCACGACACGAAGCGAGAAGCCGCCATGACACCACACCCAACGCACCAGCCAGCAGATGGTGAGATGGCGAGATGGCGAGATGGCGAGAGAGAGAGAGAGAGAGAGAGAGAGAGAGAGAGAGACAGAGAGACAGAGAGAGAGACAGAGAGACAGACAGAGAGACAGAGAGACAGAGAGGCAGAGAGAGAGAGAGAGAGAGAGAGAGAGAGAGAGAGAGAGAGAAGAGAGAGAGAGAGAGAGAGAAGAGAGAGAGAGAGAGAGAGAGGAGAGAGAGAGGAGACAGAGAGAGAGGAGACAGAGAGACAGAGACAGAGACAGAGACAGAGACAGAGACAGAGAGAGAGAGAGAGAGAGAGAGAGAGAGAGACATAGAAAGAGAGATAGAGACAGAGACAGAGACAGAGACAGAGAGACTTAGAGACAGAGAGAAAAGACAAAAGTATAAGAGAGACATCAGATGCTTCTAACTCTAGTTATACAGCTTTCATTCCTCTTTTCTCCCACCTCTGGAACAAACTCCCACTCCTCCCTCCAGGTCTTCAAAATAGCTGTTCACCACCATCTCTTGTCTTCCCCCATCCAAAACCTTGATCCTTTCTACCCCCGTTGATCCACCCTAAATCCACCTCCTTCAAAATCTGTTTTCTTTCCTGAAATCCCCTATAGTGTTCATCTTGTTTATCCCATGCACCCCACCCCAGCCCTCTCCCTTCCACAGATCTCCCAATGCCCCTGTTATCTGCTGTTGTTGTGTCAAGGGTCACCCCCCAAACAGGAATGATCACCTGACAAACTTGTCAGGTAACACTCAGCAGCGTCAGAACATTCACAGGAAAATTTATTAAAATAAGACATGTACATGGAAGATGAGCTGGCATGTAAGCAAGTAACACTCAGCTTATCCAACACAGCTCTCTCAAACTAAGCTTGCCAGCATCTTATATAGTATGCTCAAAGGCTGTGAAAGAAACCAGATAAGGCACCTGGCTTTTCGGTCAGGAGAAAACTATGTCCCTTACCCATGCACCCTTCTGGAAGGCCAAGAGATAATGCAATAACAGGAGTTGTTTACCGAGGTCAGGCAAAGGACAGGTATCACAGCTGCCCTTTGTTTTATCACTTTTCCCAGATGTCCCATCAGTTCCCTAGCAATGGACGGACCACTGCTGCCCGGTTTTATTACTTTTCTCAGGTTATATGAAATCCCTGACAGTTGTGCTTTCCTCTCTCCCCCTCTTGTCTGTCTCCCGCTCCTTTTATTATATGTTCTATGTGTTAGCTCTTACACGAGCCTCAACTTGGTATACAAAAAAAATAATAATAATAATAATTTTTAAAAAAAGAACAGACTTTTGTCAAAGCTATCGACGTCACGGCATTCTGGTGGGTGGCACTGAAAACCCAACCATCACATGATTGTTGGTGAACGGAATAAATGGAGGTCACAACAACGAATTGTTGTTATATGGCCATCCCATCACAGTCTTTGGTGGAGTAAATTGGTCGTTGTTAAAAAGGAACAATAGCAACAAAACAAAATGATCAATATCGCTGGTTGTGAGCACACTGACCTGCAAAGCCGTAGATTTTGAGTACACTGTTCCTTCATTCTCTCCGACCGAAACTACAAACGCGTCGACCGTCTTCAGTTCATAATCTCCCTTCTGTGGGCCAATCAGAAATGCACAAAATAACAAATGTCATCAGACTTCTCTCATTCTATTTTACACGTGAAGAACCCATCCTTCCAGATGGGTTAATTCCATCAGACCGACCAGTGTATTTTAGTGTGGCTTGTAATCCTTACTCCCCACCCCCTCCAACCCCCCTACCCAGCCCCTAACCTGCTCCCCCCCCAAACCCACTGGGAGCTATAACATACATATTTAGAAAGAGAGAATTGGGTGCTCTCCCCATGCTGAAACCCTGTGACCATTATTTTCTTAAAACTTGGAAAACATTCCCTTGCACAGCTCGCCCGCTCTTCGTGGACACCGTAGGGATCTCTAACGCCAACCAACGCATGCTGACAGATGGGACACCCGTTTAACGTCCATCAAGGTAAAGCACGTTGATGAATTCCCTGCCTGTGAAACACCGGGTCGACCGTTAAGAGCTGGGTCGGATTCAAATCCAGGCTAGACAGCTTAGAGGCGAGTGTGCATGCCACGAGCTAGGCCATCCATTCAGCCACAAATTTATAAACTGTACTTTGATTTGAATAAATGGCATTAAAACTAAGGAGAGGACGAATAATAAAAACCACAACAATCAAATATATTTAAATGATTTTAAAATAAAAATTTATACAAAGCAAAGTTCAGTTTTAAAGTAAACACCCTCATGTTGAGCAAGGTCACAACGAGTGAGACAGGGTTCCCCACACCTTGGAACGAGTGAGACAGAGTTCCCCACACCTTGGAACGAGTGAGACAGGGTTCCCCACACCTTGGAACGAGTGAGACAGGGTTCCCCACACCTTGGAACGAGTGAGACAGGGTTCCCCACACCTTGTAACGGGTGAGACAGGGTTCCCCACACCTTGGAACGAGTGAGACAGGGTTCCCCACACCTTGTAACAAGTGAGACAGGGTTCCCCACACCTTGGAACGAGTGAGACAGGGTTCCCCACACCTTGGAACGAGTGAGACAGGGTTCCCCACACCTTGTAACGAGTGAGACAGGGTTCCCCACACCTTGGAACGAGTGAGACAGGGTTCCCCACACCTTTGAACGAGTGAGACAGGGTTCCCCACAACTTGGAACGAGTGAGACAGGGTTCCCCATACCTTAGAACGAGTGAGACAGGGTTCCCCACACCTAGGAACGAGTGAGACACGAGACAGGGTTCCCCACACCTTGGAACGAGTGAGACAGGGTTCCCCATACCTTGGAACGAGTGAGACAGGGTTCCCCACAACTTGGAACGAGTGAGACAGGGTTCCCCACACCTTGGAACGAGTGAGACAGGGTTCCCCACACCTTGGAACGAGTGAGACAGGGTTCCCCACACCTTAGAACGAGTGAGACAGGGTTCCCCACACCTAGGAACGAGTGAAACACGAGACAGGGTTCCCCACACCTTGGAACGAGTGAGACAGGGTTCCCCACACCTTGGAACGAGTGAGACAGGGTTCCCCACACCTTGGAACGAGTGAGACAGGGTTCCCCACACCTTGGAACGAGTGAGACAGGGTTCCCCACACCTTGGAACGAGTGAGACAGGGTTCCCCACACCTTGTAACGAGTGAGACAGGGTTCCCCACACCTTGGAACGAGTGAGACAGGGTTCCCCACACCTTGGAACGAGTGAGACAGGGTTCCCCACACCTTTGAACGAGTGAGACAGGGTTCCCCACAACTTGGAACGAGTGAGACAGGGTTCCCCATACCTTATAACGAGTGAGACAGGGTTCCCCACACCTAGGAACGAGTGAGACACGAGACAGGGTTCCCCACACCTTGGAACGAGTGAGACAGGGTTCCCCACAACTTGGAACGAGTGAGACAGGGTTCCCCACACCTTGGAACGAGTGAGACAGGGTTCCCCACACCTTGGAACGAGTGAGACAGGGTTCCCCATACCTTGGAACGAGTGAGACAGGGTTCCCCACAACTTGGAACGAGTGAGACAGGGTTCCCCACACCTTGGAACGAGTGAGACAGGGTTCCCCACACCTTAGAACGAGTGAGACAGAGTTCCCCACACCTTGGAACGAGTGAGACAGGGTTCCCCACACCTAGGAACGAGTGAAACACGAGACAGGGTTCCCCACACCTTGGAACGAGTGAGACAGGGTTCCCCACACCTTGGAACGAGTGAGACAGGGTTCCCTACACCTTTGAACGAGTGAGACAGGGTTCCCCACACCTTTGAACGAGTGAGACAGGGTTCCCCACACCTTTGAACGAGTGAGACAGGGTTCCCCACACCTTGGAACGAGTGAGACAGGGTTCCCCACACTTTGGAACGAGTGAGACAGGGTTCCCCACACCTTTGAACGAGTGAGACAGGGTTCCCCACACCTTGGAACGAGTGAGACAGGGTTCCCCACACTTTGGAACGAGTGAGACAGGGTTCCCCACACCTTGGAACGAGTGAGACAGGGTTCCCCACAACTTGGAACGAGTGAGACAGGGTTCCCCACACCTTGGAACGAGTGAGACAGGGTTCCCCACACCTTGGAACGAGTGAGACAGGGTTTCCCACAACTTGGAACGAGTGAGACAGGGTTCCCCACACCTTGGAACGAGTGAGACAGGGTTCCCCACACCTTGGAACGAGTGAGACAGGGTTCCCCACACCTTGGAACGAGTGAGACAGGGTTCCCCATAACTTGGAACGAGTGAGACAGGGTTCCCCACACCTTGGAACGAGTGAGACAGGGTTCCCCACACCTTTGAACGAGTGAGACAGGGTTCCCCACACCTTGGAACGAGTGAGACAGGGTTCCCCACAACGTGGAACGAGTGAGACAGGGTTCCCCACACCTTGGAACGAGTGAGACAGGGTTCCCCACAACTTGGAACGAGTGAGACAGGGTTCCCCACACCTTTGAACGAGTGAGACAGGGTTCCCCACACCTTGGAACGAGTGAGACAGGGTTCCCCACACCTTGGAACGAGTGAGACAGGGTTCCCCACACCTTGGAACGAGTGAGACAGGGTTCCCCACACCTTTGAACGAGTGAGACAGGGTTCCCCACAACTTGGAACGAGTGAGACAGGGTTCCCCACACCTTTGAACGAGTGAGACAGGGTTCCCCACACCTTTGAACGAGTGAGACAGGGTTCCCCACATCTTTGAACGAGTGAGACAGGGTTCCCCACAACTTGGAACGAGTGAGACAGGGTTCCCCACACCTTTGAACGAGTGAGACAGGGTTCCCCACAACTTGAAAAGCACGTGTATCTCTCCCCCGTACACACTCATCGTTTCTACTTTATTGAGCTACCACCGGCACATGTACATATCAGTGTATTTGGGCAAACGAGGAAGAACAAATAATCAACACAGAACATTCAAGGGAG
The DNA here is from genome assembly GCF_964187855.1 of Myxine glutinosa. Classification (NCBI taxonomy): domain Eukaryota; kingdom Metazoa; phylum Chordata; class Myxini; order Myxiniformes; family Myxinidae; genus Myxine; species Myxine glutinosa. Next base: position 96,133,092 of record NC_136269.1, read on the forward strand.
AAAGATGATCACACGCACTCAAAAACCTGAATCATTCAAACGAAATGTCGATTTGATTTGTTTGATTATTCAAAAACTCGTTCACTACAAGTACAACTACTTCCACCTTTGCTTCGCGAGTATGTACACAGCCTCTTTCATCATTTCTATAGCCTACAAAGAACATTTCGAATGAGCATTTTTTTTTTAAGAAACTCAAGATTATAGTCAACCAACCCAGAAGTACTCATTTTGATGGAAATAATAAGTCAAAGAGTAGAAAACGTAAGGATTAATTAAATAATTGTTCGATACGCCATTTGGCGGGAAATCGAACACGAGTCACTCGGTCCCGGTCTCCCGGAGTGTTTTAAAGCAACACACAAAGACGAAACAATAAATAAATCACCCCCAATTCGTGAAGAAATGTTTATGCTTTCACACATCTCTGCATAAATATTGCATCGAATAAAAGTGTTTCGGGCGACATTGAGAAAAGTTAAATTTAATTCTTCAAGCAATTAATTTAAGAAAGCCAAAGTGAAGAAGTCGGATATCAAGCATAAAAGCCCTTCAAAGTCATTACAAAATGCATTTATCTGACTGAAACTCACCTGCCAATTGTTGTACAAACGCCTCACGCGCCGGTAGAAAGCTTCTTTGTCCAAAGAAAGCGCCATGGCAGCTAATTCGACTGCGGAGAGTGATAGCGCGTAGCGCGACAAACCGGACACCTCAACAACTAGCTTTGTTTTTCGTTGTTTGGTTATCAAGATATGCGAATATTTAGATATCATCTCGGTCAAAATATTCTCGTCGCTACATTATAAACGATTTACATTATAAGTTATTGCAATTATAAACGGAAACCAGCCTGGCTAAAATATGTGATCTATACACCACAAACTATGAGCTTCTTTTGTATACAAAGTCCAAGAACAAGAACACATAACGGATGAGAACACAATATAATATAAAAAAGGAACAGTAAAGAGGGATGAAATAGACGGAGACGGTCTTATCGGAGCGTTGGAGAACTTTGGATTTGGAAGGCCCGTCATAAAGTTGATAAAACTTGTAGTACAAGGGTTTCCGGTTGACGCCACGCCGTACGAACACGTACGGTACGAACAACACCATATACACCATCCTCCTGAGGTTGGTCCAGATCGCTGCTAAACTCGGACAACCACATATCCTAGTAACAGCTGACTGTGCGATCTACAGCAAGGCTCAGCAGATCATGTGGAATAAGCCTGCAGCTCTAGATGGAAAGCTTACAATGCGACTGGGTGGCATGCATTTAACAATGTCATTTGTAGCAAGTATTGGAAAACTGTATGGCGATGGTGGTCTCCTTTCAATGCTGGTGGACTCAGACGTCTATGCACCCGCAACTGCAAAGCTGGTGCTCCAAGGAAAGCAAGTATCCAGAGGAAACAGAGCAATGAAGCTGGTGTTGGAGGCTTTATACCGCCTCTATCAGGAAGCATTTTGGACATGGTTGCAACAACAGGAACACACCATGTTGCCCAAAGACGACATGTACAGGCTTGTGAGAGAGATCCAGAATGCTTTCAATGCAGGAGACAGGGAATCCGCAATAACACTGACGAAACAACTTGAATCAGAGCACATAGCACCTTTGCAAGCACTACAACAAGAGTTCACAAATGCAGGTAGGACGCAGTCTGCAACATTTGCCAACTGGGATACATTTATGCAGGGAGTAAACATCTTGCGGCGACTTCTGAGAGCAGAGCGCGAGGGACTGTTCGAACTCCATCTCAACGCCGTCTGTGAGACTATACCCTGGTGCCGAGCTGCAGACAGAGGAAATTATGCCAAATATTTGCCAGGATATTTGAATGATATGCTATCACTTCGGGAATTGCACCCAAAATCCTATCAATATCTGCAGGAAGGTGGATTTGTGGTCCGTAGGTCTTTGCGCCGGTTCAATGCTGTTGCTAGTGACCAAGCACTTGAACAAACAATTAACCGTGAGGGGAAGAGCCAGGGAGGTGTCATCGGGTTTACCTTGAGGAAAGGTGCCCTTACCAGATGGATGGTCACTCGACATGTCACAGCACAATATACAGAGGCTTTTAAAGAACTCTGTGATGGGGACACTGAAGTAGCTTCCACAAACCACGCTGAGCATGGAAAGACAAGGATGGTAAGGGATGAACAAGATGTTACCAAGATCACGGAATTTGTATCAAACGCACAAAATCCGTTTGACCTACGTACTGTACCTGACGAATTGGTCAACATCGCCACAGGCCAGGTTGCTTCACAAGAAGTATCAAACGGACTTGGACATTTCTTAACAGACGCCCAGAAATGCAACAAAAGTTTTATCGAAAAGCGACTTCTTGCTGACCAGACCAAGAGTTTCTGGGAAACAGACTCACGAACAAAGACACCAACGTTTGCGGACATGTCAAAACCCATGAAAACCAACAAACGAGATAAATTGATGGTGGATTCAGAAGTACTTTTCCGGCGGCTGCTTGCTGTCTCAAAGAAACGCGATGTCAGTCTGGAACAAGTCCTGACACATGAACTGGCTCCTGTGCCACCGTCCCTCTTCAACAATGATGGGACAATGCGAAAAACCAACAAGGCGGATCTGGCAAAGAAGTTAGAAGCTAATTGCGAGGAAGTCCAGGTGCTCGAACCCTCTGACCAACATGATACTGCTTATGTCATTGATGGGATGGCACTACTTCAGGCACTTGATGAAGCCCAGTTTGACACATTTGACGATCTCGGACGTACCATAATGCAGAAGATTCAGTCACTGCTTGCTAGTAACCAAGGTGTGACATCAGTTACATTGGTTTTTGACAGGTATGATGTACCACTCTCTATCAAGCAGCTGGAAAGAGAACGTCGCACTGGTGGAGAGTCAACACCCAGATATGTCATCGATGGACAACGCACAGTTCCAAACTACAGGAAGTTCCTGAAGAACACCACAAACAAATCAGCGCTTGCCAATTTCCTCTGCAGTTACTTGACAGTAGCCGCCCAATTGCAGCTTGAGGAAAACCAATCTGTCACACTGGCAGGAGGCTTTAACGATGGCCTGCTAGTTAAAGTTGTGGATCATAGAGGCATCCGGGAACTACCTGAATTGTTCAGCACACATGAGGAGGCTGACACACGGCTCCTGCTACATGCTATCCATCTCGCCAGAGCACACTCAAGGGTCATTGTACGATGTGATGACACTGACGTGTTGGTCCTACTCATCTATTACTGTGGGAAAGGCATGTCTTTGGGGACACCAAAGTGTACATGAATGCAGGTCACTGTACAAAAACAACGAATCGTCAGAGATTCATTCCTGTCAACAGAATAACGGACGACATCGGTCAGGATACGTCAAGTTGCTTGCCAGCATCACATGCTATAAGTGGCTGTGACACAACCTCCTCGCTGTTCAAAGTCGGGAAACGCACTGCATATTCGAAACTCAAGCAAAACATTGCACACTTGGCACCACTGTCACGGTTAGGCCAAACCAGAGATACAACCAATGTCGTCAGCACTGCCACAAAATATGCTCTGTCATTGTATGGTTCAAAGTCAAGTCACACACTCGACCAACTTCGTTATGTTTATGCCTGCACAAGTGACAAACCAGCATCTCAAACCAGCAAGTGACAAACTAGAGGGAGGCACACAAGCACAACAACAGAAGAGAACAGGGATGCTGGTAGAACTGTGGAAGGGGGAGGGCTGGGGGAGGGAGGGGTACACGGTACAAAGCAAATGAACACTTCTAGGAATTTCAGGAAAGAAGCTGGGGATTCAAAGAGGCGGATTTGGGGCGCTTTACTGGGGGTAGAAAAGATCAAGGTTTTGGATGGGGGAAGATAAGAGATGGTGGTGAACAGCTGTTTTAAAGACCTGGAGGGAGGAGAGGGATTGAAGAGAGTGTGGGAGTTTGTTCCAGAGGCGGGAGAAAAGATGAATGAAGGAGTGAATGTGAGCAGAGAGTTTTGATTTTGGCAGTTTCACCAGAAGACACTTGCTGGCAGATCTTGTGTGTCCTGCAGGAATATTTGGTGGGACAGAGCACAGACAGAGCAGGGGGGGGGGGGGTGGGGGTGGGGGGGTTGGCCGGAGAGAAGTCGGTAGAAGACAGAAAGACCACCTACCTGCCGACGGTGAGAGAGAGAGAAAGGCCCTCAGAATCAGCTTCATCACGGGAGATTCCAATGATTCTGAATGCTTTGGTTTCAACCGCGTGAAGCCGAGCTAGGTGTGAGGCAGGAGCACCAGCCCAGAGGGGAGAGCAGTATTCCATTGAGCTGCGGATGAAAGCCTTGTATTTGGTGAGGAGCTCAGGTGTGCCAAGGAAGGACTTCGCACGACGGACGATGCCCAATTAGCGACTGGCTTTGGAGGCCAGCTTGGCAATGTGGTTTTCCCAGGAAAGATCATGGCAGATAGTGAGACCCAAAAGCTTGAACGACAGAACTTCTTCAAGAGGATTGTTCAGAAAGTAGATGGGAGGGTTGTCCAGATGGTCTTTTCAGAGAGACAAAGTGAGAGTGTGAGATTTGTCAGGATTGAAAGACATGTTCCACTTGTTTGACCAGTTTGTGATATTGTCCAGGTCTGCAGAGAGTGAAGAGGCTGCTGCCTGCCGAACTGAGGGTTGGGATATGTAGCGGCAGAGAGTGGCGTCATCAGCAAAGACATGGAGAGGATTTTCCAGAGAGTCGGAGAGATCATTAATGAAGACCAGAAAAAGCACAGGGCCTGGAACACTGCCTTGAGGAACTCCAGCCTGAACAGGAAGGGGAGAAGAAAGAATTCCATTCATGGCCACACGTTGACTGTGACCAGAAAGGAAGTCTGCAAGCCATGCGTGGAGGTTTCCATGGATACCATACGAGGAGAGTTTGGTGGGCAGGGCGGGGTGCCAGACCGTATCGAAACTATCATAGAAAGCCTCCAAGCAGATTGTTGGTTTACGTTTTAACTGATCAACATAAAATTTGTCGGATTACTCAGCTAAACGAGAGAAAGACCCACAATGTCAGGTGACCTTGTTCTTTCAAGTTTGAAACAGAATCAGCTCGATATGCACTTGACCAGTCATGAATGTGTCGATGAATGGATGTCGAACAACCCACCCCATCTCTGTTTCAATAGATGTCAGGCATGGATTCTGAAGAAGAAGTTCCATGCAAGAGACCTCGTACTCCCTCTGCTGAATGGAAGGCATGCATAATATGTTCATCTGAAGCTCCCATTGCAGAACTAGTAAGTCCAAGAGACCTGTTGTCATGGGACACATTGCGTGAAGCTGCCCGGATACATGCCTTTGAAACTATCTTGAAATTGTCATCATCTGATGATACTCTTCCTAAGATATCCTATCGCAGGGACTGTTGGAACTCATTTACGCACAAAAAAGTACTCAACTGTATTAGACCCACATGATTTGATCAGTCAGGAGCAAAGAAAGTCTTCAAATGATCCAGTTGCGAGTAGTTCTCAGGTGTATGAGGATGTCTGTATTTTTTGTGATAAGAGTAGCAAGTACATCAGAAAGTCACATACCCAGGAGCCTCTTACCCAGTCCCAAGAACTTTGTTTAGATTATAATATCCGACAAGTGGCTACACTGAAGAAGGATGAGAAAGTATTGGCCATTGCATCTGGCGAGTTTGTAGCCACTAAAGCTCACTTCTCCCACAAAACGTGTTACCATGCTTACACTAGAGATTATATTAGGCCAGATAGCAGTGCAGATGTGGAGCAGGGTGCCTACAAATTGTGTGCAGACATCAGGGCGGATTTGTTTGCATCGCCTTGAGCCTACACGCTGCTGCTGTCTCCCATGTACACGTAAATATCCTTAATAAATCTTCCTGTGAATTGTCCGAGTTGTTCAGGTGATCATTCCCGTTGGGGGATTGACCTCTACACGTGTGCCCGAGATCGTAACTTTTTTTTTAAACCATTTGAGCTTTCAACGAAGTATTATGACAATATAAAAAAGACAAATTGATCATTTTGTCAAAAGGTCAAAGGTCAGCGTCACATGAAATCATCAATTTCTCATCCAATTGACCTGAAATTTAAATTCACCATTTGAGTTTTGTCATCAAATTTTCAACAAAGCTTTATTATGACAATATGAAGACAAACTAATAATTTGGTCAAAAGGTCAAAATCATGTAAAATCGTCAATTTTCATCCAATTGGCCTGAAATTTTAAGAATTTGCATATTGGCTCACTGATGGTGCACCAATCAAAAGCGAAATGCCGATTTTTTTTAGGTCAAAGGTCAAGGTTGCATTAAATGGTCAATTTCCATTTTTTTATGGCTGTTTGTCATGTTTACCATGCAGGAGAAGACGTCTGACCACAAAGCGGATGTGGACGGGCTTTGCATTTTCATATGCTTTCTAGTTACCCTTGCCAGATGAGAGGGTATTGCATTTGAGTCCGTTTGTTTGTCTGTCTATTTGTCCGCACAGAATAAAAAGGATTTTCTCTGCAACCGTTGGTCCAATTGGCAGGAAATTTTCACCATAGGTGTAACTCCACCTGAATAATTTTTTAATGATAATGACGTTATAGTTCACGTGATTCGGCCGCCACCTTGGAAAACCCGAAAAAATTTGCACCTCCATATCTCCAAAAGCACTGAATAGAAAAAATTGAGACATGGCTCATTGTAAAGAACTCTCAATGGGGAATAACATATGTTAATGATGATGTCATAGGTGCCTCCATTATGACGTCATAATTCGACAAGTACAAAACTTCATCCAATCAAGATGAAATTTCTTGAGCGCCATGTCGGCATAAACTGGTGCGGGAAAAAAATAATGGTGACGTCATCGGTCACGTGGTTCGGCCGCCATCTTGGAAAACACGAAAAACATTGCACCTCTATATCTCCAAACAGGCTGAATAGACAAAATTGAGACATGGCTCATTGTAAAGAACTCTCCATGGGGAATAAAATATGATGTCATAGGTGCCTCCATCATGACGTCATAATTAGACAAGTACAAAACCTCATTCGATCAAGATGAAATTTATTGAGTCATCTCAGGATCAATTGATGGAGAAAAAAATAATAATTATGACTTCATCGGTCACGTGGTTCGGCCGCCATCTTGGAAAACACGAAAAACATTGCACCTCTATATCTCCAAACAGGCTGAATAGACAAAATTGAGACATGGCTCATTGTAAAGAACTCTCCATGGGGAATAAAATATGATGTCATAGGTGCCTCCATCATGACGTCATAATTAGACAAGTACAAAACCTCATTCGATCAAGATGAAATTTATTGAGAGTCATCTCAGGATCAATTGATGGAGAAAAAAATAATAATTATGACTTCATCGGTCACGTGGTTCGGCCGCCATATTTGTTTTAACACAGAAGCCTTAAAAAACCACTGAAAATACATCCTGGCAAGGGTTTGCAATCTCTGATTGCTCTTCTTCTTTTTCATTGTATTGTTATTGAGTGGAATGTTAAACCATAGTGATTAAACACTTGTTCTTAAATGTTCTGTATCAAATTAAATAGCTACAAAGCAGTGTTCTTGTTTGGAGGAAATATGAAGGGAGGGTGTACAATGTATCAGTGGATGGTTAATAAGGTCGTTTGAAGGAACCAACCAAAAATTGCTGTGTTTGAAGGATCCTCCTTTATTTCTGAAGACAAGTTACCTCCATCACCAAAGGTGGATGGATGCTATGATTTCACCCGTTTGTTTAGCTTTGCAGGATATGTCAAAAAGTTATGGACTAATTTGAACAAAACTTGGTGAACAGTTTGGGTGTGTGACAAGGAAAAATTGATTCGATTGTGGTGAAGATCCAGATAAGAGTATTTTTTTAAAGTGATGACCACACAGACTGAATGAATTGAGTATGAATGAAGCACAGGCACGATGGGCCAAATGACCGACATCTTTGTTCAATGTCCTTGTATTGTGAAGGACAAGAGTAGGTCGAGGTAAGGGTAGACAACTGTGAAGGAGAGGAGGTAGCAGTCAGAGACAGTAGAAGTACTAGATTAAATAGTAACCACCAGATCAATTAACTAGTAACCGCCAGTTTGGGAAATCCAATAAAGATGAGTGGGAAGGCCACAACGTGAATAGTACGTGTTGAGTGAGAAAAAGAGGGATGGAGGGGTTCAATGGTGGCAGAGTAGTTAACTCCTGCAGCATTGCCTCATTGGCACGCAACAAACCTGATACGATTATTAGGATTGTTGTCCCAGAAGGGTCCACACTCCAATGCCAAAGCAACCTCACCTCAGACCATCTGGTAGCCTATCACCATCAAGAGGACAAGCAAGGCATCTTCCCATTGCTACTTGCATGGCTGCCATGATTTGCATCAGTAGATGCCAGCAAGTTCACCGAGCTTGAAAAGTTTAGTTCCATCACACCCCTGTAAACAGTCGTCCAGTATATAGAAATGTGTTGTGTGTAATGAAAATGTTTGATAAGTAGATAACTTGGGGAGCTCTCACATGCATATATATTGTTGGGGTTTTGAGAACCCTGCACTTTGTAAATTGTTGTAAATATACCCCTTTGTAAATAATTCTTTTTGTAAATACCTCCATTCATTGTAAAGGTCAAAGTTCGTCCCCTAGTTAGTCCACATCGCAACACGTAGCGAACCATAGGCCCTCTTCGTAGTTATTTCGTTATTCTGTGTTTTAGGTAAGGCTGTGTTTTCAATAGTTTGACTCTACGTTGCATTAATCAAATAAGATAGGTCCCCTTTCAATTTCCCCAATCATCTCCGCTCTCCAAAGCTCCCTTCAAAAGCGGTGCGAATGGTTTTCTATCCCACAAGACGCCATTGCCCATGTGCTCTATCTCGGAGAAGGGGGGAGGAGCCGCCAGATCGCGGGCATGGCACGTCGTCATCATCCAAGGTGGAGTCAGCCAGCCCTAACCACCAACCAGCACCGCGGTGAGCGAACCGGTAGGCGTGCCCTCGCAGCCCGCGGCTTGACACGGCCGACACCAATATAGGCGCAAAGCGAAGCCTTTTTACCAGTTGGAGTTGGAGTTGGAAGGAGAGTCGGTGAGAAGGCACGAGAAGCAGACGAGTGATTGCATGATCCCCTCCGTGTGAACAAGACGCAAAGCTGCCAGCCGCTTTTCGCTGCTGAGCCGGAGCGTGGACGCTCGAGCGGGACCTCGACATCGTGCCGCCGGCCCCGGACCTTCCTGCCTGCCGGCTCCTTGGACCGTGTCCCTCTTCCAGCCATTTCCTGCCTGCAATTTCCCTTTGTCGTGTAAGTCCATGGTCTGTCCTGTGTGTTGTCTGGGGCTCAATAATATAAGACTGTTTTAAGGCTGCCCTATGTCCTTTTATTTCCTCTACCTGTATATTCTCTTCCTTTCCTTTCCTCTTTAATTAATGGTGTATAATAAATCATATTTGTTCCTCCTTACCTTTGGTTTCATTGGAGACCCTGGTGTTGGGCTAGCGGCTAGGGTGCCGGCTTAGGATCCAAGGATCCTGGGTTCGAATCCCGGTCGATTGCTGAATTAACGCCAGGGGGGTTGACTCAGCCTGTCATCCTTCCGAGGTCAGCTAATTGAGTACCAGTTCACTGGTAATTCCCTGTTTGTCGTTAAAGGCGGCAAAAAGGGTTGGCGTCAGGAAGGGCATCCGGCCGTAAAACATTGCTTCAAAAAGGGGACCGAAAAACAACAACAACCACGGTTCCCGAAAAAGGCCAACCCCTGCTTTGCAGGGAAAAATGGCCTCTAAAGGTGTTTTTTTTTTTGTTTTTTTTACCTTTGGTTTCATTCTCATCCGATCGCTTTAGTCCCTTCTTCCGATTGAGTACCTCTGGCGCGATTTTGGCCAAACTGCTTTATAATCGGGTTAAGTCTTTTGTTAACGGCCTGAGTCGCGGCTCGCTTCGCTCGGCGTGTCCATTACAGTCGCGGCTCGGGCGGGGCTCATTTCCTCGCTTACCGGAAGGCGCTGGTACTTAGGTCATAGGAAGAATTGGCCTACTACCCTATTCAGCGCTGACCGGAAGTGGCGAGATAGTTCCAGGACCAGTTGGAAGGCCAGCTTAACAGGACAAGGGGATTAACCCCCCCTTGCTAACGGGAGTGCCGTCCCCCGGATCCGTAACAATATTATTATTAATTTAGGCAGATTTTTCATGTGAGATTTCCCCTCTGGACACTGGATTGTGCACCTCCTGACCCCCACTCTTCCCAACCAAAAACTACCAAACCAAAGTGGGTTTCTACTGTGCTGTGAGGATGCTGTATTAGTGCTGGATCTCAAGGGAGAAAACACTATATCAGGCAAAACCACAAACTACTCGTAACCTTTGATTTCTTTATTACACCGACATTCTTGTTGGACAATTAAGAAGTTGGTATCAAAAATGATCCAAGTTAAAGGGATTTTAAAACAATGCTATACAAAAAAATTAAAGACAACAGTAGAAGTTTAGTTGGTCAGGAAGCAGCGTCTTGTCAATGGGGTGGGGGGAAGAAAAAAAAAAAAAGATAAAAAAGAAAACAGTGCCAAGCACAAGGTTTGGACAAGTAACACCCCTCCCTCTCCCCTTCTCCCAACCCTCCATCCCCACTACATTTACTAAACTGCAGAGGACATGACAATGGCCAAAAGTGTTGTGTGGAACAATCACAACCACAAAATGAAACGAGCCCCTTTTGTCGAATAGTCTGTCATACATACATTACATGTTGAGTACAGCAACTTGCCACAATGTTTACACAAAGCCAAAAAAAAAAAAATTAATATTTTTTCAACAAAAATGGGGGTGCAAGCGACAAAAAGTTGATTTTATAAAAAGTTCTAAAACTTTAATTGCACTCTACCAAAATGAAACAAACACTGGTACAAAAAAGGAAAAAAGAAAATAAAGTTAAAACTTCACTGACAAGCATTGCTGGTATTTATGTCCAAAGGATACATGAAAAATGAAAACCTTAATGCACATGCAAGAGGCCTTCGGCAAGTGAGCAAACCAAATCGATGGGACTTCATCATTATATTACCTTTTCAACGGCGAATTGGTTCATGTCACTTGGGTCTTTGGAAGGAAAAGAAGCAGAAAACGTATGCTGTATAACCAAACAAACACCGATCGGCCTGCAGACTAAGCTCAATGGTAGTCAGCATGAGCAAATACATCACAGATATATGAACAGAAACCAATGCGAGAAAGGTTTCGAAATGCGTTTGTATGTAGTACTTCCACACAAGAACTAAGAGTTTGCTTTATCAATGCCTGCGTCTTTCCCGGTCCTTATCTCGGTCTCGTTCCTTGCGTTCCCGATCTCGATCGCTGTTGCGGCTACCTCCCTGCTCACGCCGTCGGTCACCCTCTCGCTCTTCTCTCGCTCTTCCACGTTCCTCTCTTTCTCGCTCTCGCTCCTCTCTTGCCCTGCCACGCTCTTCCTTTTCCTTCTCCCGCTCTTTCTCCCGCTCCGCTTGCTCCTTTTCCCGCAGCGCTCTCCTCTCTTCCTGCTTCTTTTGGTCCACCTCCTTGAGCTCTTTGCGACGCTTCTCGCGCTCAGCTTCACGCTCTGCTGCCTTTTCTGCATGCTGCACAGCCTGTAACAACAACAAAAAACTAGACTGGCACTCTTTGAGATTATATGCCTCCACCCACATTATTACATCATTATACATACTTGTACCAAGTTTGACGTAAATGCCTTCAGCCATTCTCAAGTATCCCATTTTTACCTGACATGACCTCTGACCTTCAATGCTGAAACCTCATCAGTTCATTACAATATATACTTTGACCAATTTTGGTCAACACCTTATCACTGGTTCACAACTTAGCACAGTAACATAATTTTACCCAACGGGACCTCTGACCTCTTGACCCCATAATCTAATCCTTTTACCTTTACATCATTGTACAAACTTGTACCAAGTTTGACAGTTCCCTTCAGGCATCGTAAGTTATTGCTGTAGTAAAAACAAATTACAGACTCCGACCTTTGACCGCTCACCCACAAAATCAAATCAGCTAATCTTCACATCATAATACATACTTGTACCAAATTTGGTCAAAATCCCATTACTGGTTCACAAGTTATTGCAATAACAGGATTTTTATCTCAAATGACCTTTGACTTCATGACCCCAACATCGAATCAGTTAATCTTCACATAATAATACATACCTGTACCAAGTATGACTTGGATCCCTTTAGCTGTTCTCAAGTTATCACGGAAATGAAAACCTTTCACGGGCGGACGGACGAACAATCCAAAAATATAATGCCTTACAGGGTTCATTGGCTGAAACATAAAAATGCCTGAAGATTTTTGATGACAAGTTATTTGCAATTTTTGAATTGCTCGCATTGCAATATTGGTTGCAAAATTATTGCATCGTTTCACCATTTACAGCACGAAACCTGATTTAAAACGGTCTTTCATTTGTTAAATCTATCTTAACTATATCTGGAGTTATTCGATATTATGTTGCCAAAACGAGTCCAGTATGTGCAATAACACTGAAAGGCAGAAAATGCAGGAAAAAGTTGCAAATACCCTCGGACCCTGCTATTCACGGGGGATTCGTTCCTGGAAAATCCACGAATAGCGAGGCATTGTTTCAATGGAAAAGGGGGGGATAGGTTCCCGAGTCACGAAAATCCACAAATAGAGAGGAACAAACCACGAATGGAGAGGCTAAATCTACGAATAGTGAGGCAAATCCCGCGAATGTCGACGATAATCTGCGAAGGTTTTATAAATACCATATGTGAAGCTATCGGCTTGTGAAAAAAAAAAATTGGGGCCCCTGAAAAACCGCAAATTTGTGGAACACGGCCGCGAATAGAAAAAAAACCGCGAATTCGTGGGACACTTTTCCACGAATATCAAAACAGGTTGCATTTTATCACCCGCGAATAGTACTCGTACCAAACAATAACACGTTTTCGGAGATAACGGAACCAATTCGTTTTTTTTGCAAACAATTCTTCAGCAATCGGAGGATGTACTGAATGATTGTTTTAAGGCAATTTTCCCTGCTAGAGCGGGGGTTAGCCTTGCGGGCCCCATGACAATCATGGTTCCCTGTTTTGAGGCAATGTTTTTATGGCCGGATGCCCTTAGGATGTACTGATGCCAACAATCCACAAACAACAGCATACAAGTTGCTTTCCTGTAAAACAAGTATTTGAAATATCAAACATAATTAATTCCACGTTATTCAAAGGTCCAATGTCCGAAAAAGCAAAGAAGAAAGCAAAACACTTGTTTTACAGGAAAATACTCCAGTTAGACTGCAATTGGGTGAAGAAAGGGCACATTAATATAAAATACCATCAATGGCAATTTTTAAGAAAAAAAATGAATGATCATATCCTGACAGGGCATCGGGTGAATTCATTCTCAGGCTGATTAAAGCTGTCATAATCTTTTGAAAGCAACTATGTTCCCTTATGACAAACCTAGTTTATGATTATTTATTCAGACACAAACCTGTTCTTCTGTCAGTGGAAGCCAATAAATGCAAGGTGTAGCCTTGGTCTTTTTGAAGAGGTCATCCAACAGTTTGGCTGGTGGTTCTTCCTTTACCTTTTCTGAAAGAAAATTAAAGAGCATTACATTAAGCAGCAGATAAAATTGTTCAAAGTACGATTTCAATGTTATTGAGCAGCAACCACGCCAAAACGTTGAAATGTATAAATTAATTGCTTAACAAACCAAAAACCTTCAAATATCGAGCAAATTGTTGGTTGCAAAAATAAAAACCAAACAAACATCACTCAAACGGATGTACCTTTCTTTTCAGCGTTTTTCTCTCGAGAGCGAGGTCTTTCTCGGTCTCGTCGATGCCGATCATGGTCTCTGTCCTTTTCACGCTCTCGCTCTCGGTCCCGATCCCGATCACGATCTCTCTCTCGCTCTCTCTCTCTCTCCCTGTGTTGGGACCTTGAACGTGACCGCGCTGGTTGCACCTGGTCAAAGTCATGCACTTTCCCACGATCCCATTCGCGTTCCCCTCGCGCTCGCTCTCGCCGTGCCATCTCACGCTCACGTTCCGCTCGCAGGTCATGAACAACACGCTGGGCCTCCACCTTGCGGGATACATCTCTGTTATGCTCTTGGTTAGGCTCATTCTCACTGACACATTCTTGCTTTTGTGGTTGCGGGACTTCTTGATTGACTGGTTCAACCGGCACTGCTGACACAGGGCAATGTGTGAGTAGCCCTCGGTGAAAATCGCGCTGGAGAGAGGATGTGGGTGGTAGGTGGGGAAGGAAGAGAGTTATAATGGCAATGTCAACAGCTACAAGAAGAACAAAGAATCAAAATAATATTTCAAACAAGAGGGACAATTGCTTGGCAAAAATGTACTCCGCTGGTCCAAATGAATGTTCTTGTTCCAATCATCAATTGTGAGCCGTGTACAGGAGGACAGGTTGTTTTGGGTATGCAAAGCTACAGAAGAAGTTGCAATTTCAGTAACTTATCAAAATAAAGCCATGTACCAAGTTTCAGTTCAATATGTTAAAGGGTGTGGGAAAACCACAGGTGGGATGGATAGACAGAGGGAGAACAAACCTATAGTCTCCTCCGATGAAACCGGGAGGGGACTAATAAAATTAACGACCAAGCATAACTTTCACTCAAGACAGAATAAGAACATTCCAAACCAGGTCATGAGCTGCAGACACCTGTTATTTGAAGGCTTTTCCAACCTATAGATATCTAAGAGCTTTTTCAAACTTTCAAATTGATTTTTGTGCTGACACCACAGCACATTGTGATTGTTTTTCTTTAAAAATTTTTAACCACAACAAGCTATAAAGAAAAACACGTTGTCACTATCTTCATTAATTTCACACTGCTATTAATAGTGTTCAAAGGACATGCCGATACCAACTGGTTACCGATAATAAATCACCACCCAAAAAAATCAATACATTCTCAGCATGCATGGTGCATTAAGGCCTAAAGTTAGCAAAGGGGCCAAATCTGTTTGACGTCTTGCATCGATTGATAAACTGAATGACAGGTAACCACCAGATTGGTTTAAACTTTAAAAGGTGACCCGGAAAATAGATGGGACGTCGTCCATGGACCCCTTCAGGCTCCGAGAAGAAGCCGCCCAGGGACTGGTGAACTCTTCGTGGACCCAGGGAGCAGGTGGGAAAGCAACTGATTTTTGAGTATGCTTTCTTTGCAAAGTATTTTGAATAGAAACATGCATTTCTGCAGTGCAAGCACTTACAAAATGGGACATTGGGACCAAATCGCTATCTATACACAAAGAATTAAGTTAAGCACCCCTACACAACGAATTAAGGTAAGCACCCCCTAATATATATTCTTTGTGTATATGTATACATTGGCATATATTCTAAGGTATGTGAGATCAAATAATGATTGGTATGACATTAGCAATTATCCATTGATGAAATTGAGTGATCAAAGTGAAAAAAAGTGATTGGTTGAGTCAGTGATCCGATCACGTGGGTCCTACACACGTTATTGACGCAAAGATCGCTAGAGGTCTTCTCAGAACAATGACTGTACGTTAGAAAACATAAACGTCATCCACACTGTCCGTGATGGACCTATAGCTCCATACTTAAATTGAGGTGAAAATATGCCTAAAATTCCCAAAAAATTTCACCTTAAATTATTCAGAATAAAATATTGAAAACAGCATGATTGTTATGTTTTTATGTGACCATAATATCACTTCTCCAGAAAATATAGCAATATCATGGGTATATTACACTGTTTTGACGACAACAAACTTGTAATGTGCGAGGTTGTAATAAAACGGGGGGGGGGGGGTGCTTAACTTAATTCTTTGTGTATATATCAAAATGGGACCAAATAAAAAACATTTAAAAAAAAAAGAAGTTTTTTCCTTCATTAAAAATGTACTTCCTAGCCAAAACATCATTTAAAATAATAATTGTTGAAAGATGGTAAAAAGTTCCACCAGGAATGACCCAATATCAAATTTCGAGTTAAAAAAAAAATTATGTTTTGACCCGTGATCCCAAGACCCTACCCCAGGGGCATGAACCTGGAGTCATATCCCAAAAAAATCGTTGCATGTTGTGTGTGCCCCACAATCTTCATTGCAAATACAAAGTTTCATTAAAATGTGCCTGTGATTTAATTTTTTAGTATTTGACCTTTTCACCCTGTCCCATTGTCCAAGGCAAAAAAAAAAATGACCGCTCACATCTATCTTCTTGCCATTTGGTGATAATAACTACTACGTATGGTGAATTTCTGCACAACCGTTTAGACTTTAGTAGAATGAGATCAGAGAGAGAGAGAGAGAGAGATAGCATGACAGACAGAGAGAGAGAGAGATAGATAGCATGACAGAGAGAGAGAGAGAGAGAGAGAGAGAGATATAGCATGACAGAGAGATAGCGATAGCATGAGAGAGAGAGAGAGAGAGAGAGAGATAGCATGAGAGAGAGAGAGAGAGGGAGAGAGAGAGAGAGAGATAGCGAGAGAGAGAGAGAGATAGCGAGAGAGAGAGATAGCGAGAGAGAGAGATAGCGAGAGAGAGAGAGATAGCGAGAGAGAGAGAGATAGCGAGAGAGAGAGAGAGATAGCGAGAGAGAGAGAGAGAGATAGCGAGAGAGAGAGAGATAGCGAGATAGCATGAGAGAGAGAGAGATAGCATGAGAGAGAGAGAGAGATAGCATGAGAGAGAGAGAGAGAGAGAGAGAGATAGCGAGAGATAGCGAGAGATAGCGAGAGAGAGAGAGATAGCGAGAGAGAGAGAGATAGCGAGATAGCATGAGAGAGAGAGAGATAGCATGAGAGAGAGAGAGAGATAGCATGAGAGAGAGAGAGAGAGATAGCGAGAGATAGCGAGAGAGAGAGAGAGATAGCGAGAGAGAGAGAGATAGCGAGAGAGAGAGAGAGATAGCGAGAGAGAGAGAGAGATAGCGAGAGAGAGAGAGACTTGACTTTTAAGCTCTTTTTATTATAAAAGTATAAAACAAGAATACCACCAAAAGCAATCAATCAGGGCAATCAGTAAAATCATAGCAATCCCGAAAGGAAAAAAACAAACGGTGCACTGCAAACCCAGCAACAGAAAGGTGCAAATGCCAGAAAAAAACAGCACACGATAAGAAACACCCGCACTGTATTATACGGAGATTAACAAATTGTTTTCCTGGACCTCACAAATCCCTCCAACACACCAAGTCGCAACAAAATTATAGCGAGAGAGAGATAGCGAGAGATAGCGAGAGATAGCGAGAGAGAGAGAGAGAGATAGCGAGAGAGAGAGAGAGATAGCGAGAGAGAGAGAGATAGCGAGAGAGAGAGAGAGATAGCGAGAGAGAGAGAGAGAGAGAGATAGCGAGAGAGAGAGATAGCGAGAGAGAGAGAGAGATAGCGAGAGAGAGAGATAGCGAGAGAGAGAGATAGCGAGAGAGAGAGAGATAGCGAGAGAGAGAGAGATAGCGAGAGAGAGAGAGAGATAGCGAGAGAGAGAGAGAGAGATAGCGAGAGAGAGAGAGATAGCGAGAGAGAGATAGCGAGAGAGCGATAGCGAGAGAGAGATAGCGAGAGAGCGATAGCGAGAGAGAGATAGCGAGAGAGAGATAGCGAGAGAGAGATAGCGAGAGAGAGATAGCGAGAGAGAGATAGCGAGAGAGAGATAGCGAGAGAGAGATAGCGAGAGAGAGATAGCGAGAGAGAGATAGCGAGAGAGAGAGATAGCGAGAGAGAGAGATAGCGAGAGAGAGAGAGAGAGAGAGAGATAGCGAGAGAGAGAGAGAGAGAGAGGTAGCGAGAGAGAGAGATAGCGAGAGAGAGAGAGAGAGATAGAGAGAGATAGCGAGAGATAGCGAGAGATAGCGAGAGATAGCGAGAGAGAGAGAGAGAGATAGCGAGAGAGAGAGAGATAGCGAGAGAGAGAGAGAGATAGCGAGAGAGAGAGAGAGATAGCGAGAGAGAGAGAGATAGCGAGAGAGAGAGAGATAGCGAGAGAGAGAGAGATAGCGAGAGAGCGATAGCGAGAGAGAGATAGCGAGAGAGAGAGATAGCGAGAGAGAGATAGCGAGAGAGAGATAGCGAGAGAGAGATAGCGAGAGAGAGATAGCGAGAGAGAGATAGCGAGAGAGAGATAGCGAGAGAGAGAGATAGCGAGAGAGAGAGAGAGAGAGAGATAGCGAGAGAGAGAGAGAGATAGCGAGAGAGAGAGAGAGAGAGAGAGAGAGATAGCGAGAGAGAGAGAGATAGCGAGAGAGAGAGAGATAGCGAGAGAGAGAGAGAGATAGCGAGAGAGAGAGAGATAGCGAGAGAGAGATAGCGAGAGAGAGAGATAGCGAGAGAGAGAGAGATAGCGAGAGAGAGAGAGAGAGAGCGAGAGAGAGAGAGAGAGCGAGAGAGAGAGAGAGATAGCGAGAGAGAGAGAGAGATAGCGAGAGAGAGAGAGAGAGATAGCGAGAGCGAGAGAGAGATAGAGAGAGAGAGATAGATAGCGAGCGAGAGAGAGAGAGAGAGATAGCGAGAGATAGAGAGAGATAGCGAGAGAGAGAGAGACAGCGAGAGAGAGAGAGAGATAGCGAGAGAGAGAGCGATAGCGAGAGAGAGAGAGATAGCGAGAGAGAGAGAGATAGCGAGAGAGAGAGAGACATAGCGAGAGAGAGAGAGAGAGAGATAGCGAGAGAGAGAGAGAGAGAGATAGCGAGAGAGAGAGAGATAGCGAGAGAGAGAGATAGCGAGAGAGAGAGATAGCGAGAGAGAGAGATAGCGAGAGAGAGAGATAGCGAGAGAGAGAGAGAGATAGCGAGAGAGAGAGAGAGAGATAGCGAGAGAGAGAGATAGCGAGAGAGAGAGAGAGAGATAGAGAGAGATAGCGAGAGATAGCGAGAGATAGCGAGAGATAGCGAGAGATAGCGAGAGAGAGAGAGAGAGATAGCGAGAGAGAGAGAGATAGCGAGAGAGAGAGAGAGATAGCGAGAGAGAGAGAGAGATAGCGAGAGAGAGAGAGATAGCGAGAGAGAGAGAGAGATAGCGAGAGAGAGAGAGATAGCGAGAGAGAGAGAGATAGCGAGAGAGAGAGATAGCGAGAGAGAGAGAGATAGCGAGAGAGAGAGAGATAGCGAGAGAGCGATAGCGAGAGAGAGATAGCGAGAGAGAGATAGCGAGAGAGAGATAGCGAGAGAGAGATAGCGAGAGAGAGATAGCGAGAGAGAGATAGCGAGAGAGAGAGATAGCGAGAGAGAGAGAGAGATAGCGAGAGAGAGAGAGAGAGAGAGAGAGAGATAGCGAGAGAGAGAGAGAGAGAGATAGCGAGAGAGAGAGAGATAGCAAGAGAGAGAGAGAGAGATAGCGAGAGAGAGAGATAGCGAGAGAGAGAGATAGCGAGAGAGAGAGAGATAGCGAGAGAGAGAGAGATAGCGAGAGAGAGAGAGATAGCGAGAGAGAGAGAGAGATAGCGAGAGAGAGAGATAGCGAGAGAGAGAGATAGCGAGAGAGAGAGAGATAGCGAGAGAGAGAGAGAGAGATAGCGAGAGAGAGAGAGAGAGAGAGAGAGAGAGAGAGAGATAGCGAGAGAGAGATAGAGAGAGAGAGATAGATAGCGAGCGAGAGAGAGAGAGAGAGATAGCGAGAGATAGAGAGAGATAGCGAGAGAGAGAGAGACAGCGAGAGAGAGAGAGACAGCGAGAGAGAGAGAGAGATAGCGAGAGAGAGAGCGATAGCGAGAGAGAGAGAGATAGCGAGAGAGAGAGAGAGATAGCGAGAGAGAGAGAGAGACATAGCGAGAGAGAGAGAGAGAGAGATAGCGAGAGAGAGAGAGAGAGAGATAGCGAGAGAGAGAGAGAGAGAGATAGCGAGAGAGAGAGAGATAGCGAGAGAGAGAGAGATAGCGAGAGAGAGAGATAGCGAGAGAGAGAGATAGCGAGAGAGAGAGAGAGATAGCGAGAGAGAGAGAGAGAGAGATAGCGAGAGAGAGAGAGAGAGAGAGAGATAGCGAGAGAGATTGAGAGAGAGAGAGAGATAGCGAGAGAGAGAGAGAGATAGCGAGAGAGAGAGAGAGATAGCGTGAGAGAGAGAGAGATAGCGAGAGAGAGAGAGATAGCGAGAGAGAGAGAGATAGCGAGAGAGAGAGAGAGATAGCGAGAGAGAGAGAGAGATAGCGAGAGAGAGAGAGAGAGATAGCGAGAGAGAGAGAGATAGCGAGAGAGAGAGAGAGAGATAGCGAGAGAGAGAGAGAGAGATAGCGAGAGAGAGAGAGAGAGATAGCGAGAGAGAGAGAGATAGCAAGAGAGAGAGAGAGAGATAGCGAGAGAGAGAGATAGCGAGAGAGAGAGATAGCGAGAGAGAGAGAGATAGCGAGAGAGAGAGAGATAGCGAGAGAGAGAGAGATAGCGAGAGAGAGAGAGAGATAGCGAGAGAGAGAGATAGCGAGAGAGAGAGATAGCGAGAGAGAGAGAGAGAGAGATAGCGAGAGAGAGAGAGATAGCGAGAGAGAGAGAGAGATAGCGAGAGAGAGAGATAGCGAGAGAGAGAGAGAGATAGCGAGAGAGAGAGATAGCGAGAGAGAGAGATAGCGAGAGAGAGAGAGAGAGAGATAGCGAGAGAGAGAGAGATAGCGAGAGAGAGAGAGAGAGAGAGATAGAGAGAGAGATAGCGAGAGAGAGAGAGATAGCGAGAGAGAGAGAGATAGCGAGAGAGAGAGAGAGATAGCGAGAGAGAGATAGCGAGAGAGAGATAGCGAGAGAGAGATAGCGAGAGAGCGATAGCGAGAGAGAGATAGCGAGAGAGAGATAGCGAGAGAGAGATAGCGAGAGAGCGATAGCGAGAGAGAGATAGCGAGAGAGAGATAGCGAGAGAGAGATAGCGAGAGAGAGAGATAGCGAGAGAGAGAGATAGCGAGAGAGAGAGATAGCGAGAGAGAGAGATAGCGAGAGAGAGAGATAGCGAGAGAGAGAGATAGCGAGAGAGAGAGATAGCGAGAGAGAGAGATAGCGAGAGAGAGAGATAGCGAGAGAGAGAGATAGCGAGAGAGAGAGAGAGAGAGAGATAGCGAGAGAGAGAGATAGCGAGAGAGAGAGAGAGAGAGATAGCGAGAGAGAGAGAGATAGCGAGAGAGAGAGAGATAGCGAGAGAGAGAGAGAGATAGCGAGAGAGAGAGAGAGCGAGAGAGAGAGAGAGAGAGAGAGATAGCGAGAGAGAGAGAGAGATTGCGAGAGAGAGAGAGAGAGAGAGATAGCGAGAGAGAGAGAGAGAGAGAGAGAGAGAGAGAGAGAGAGATAGCGAGAGAGAGATAGCGAGAGAGAGATAGCGAGAGAGAGAGAGAGATAGCGAGAGAGAGATAGCGAGAGAGAGAGAGAGAATTGAATTTGCAACACCATTTATTTCACAAAAAATACACCAGGTCAAGTTACATTTTTACAGGAGAGAAAAATAAAAATAAAAACAACAGTTCTTAATGTTAAAAAGAAAAGTACAAATTCGATTCATTTCCAACACATAATGCTTCATTAATACACAATTTGCACTCAAAGAGTTTGACATTTTCATTCACCACATAATAATCAAACTCTAACCTTATTCTTGCAGACACCAGCCCTTTAAACATAGGAACAACATCAAACCCATGCCCATTATCAATTTTAATTTTCCTTGATTTATATATTGAATATTTTCTACAGCAACTAAGAAGTTTAGGAGAACACCAGAGTCCTTGCAGAAGGGTCTGAAAGATACACCAAAAATAAGTGTGAAGTAAAAGGAAAAGACAACTGCTCAAAAAGGTGTGTGAGAATCAAGAAAAGAGGTATTAGTCTTTCGCATTTCACATAGGCATGAAAGAGATCCTCCTTCTGGACACAGAAGGGGCATGCTACTGGCACTGAGCTGTCAAGGTGATGAACAAAGGTGTTCGTAGGGAGAGCCCAATGTGCTAGTCTCCACTGGATATCTGTGAGGAACCCGTAAATAGGTAGTTTGTACATATTAGGCCACAGTGGCGTGGCAGGAGACCCTGGCCCTAACCTTTCTGACCACAAGGCCACTCGCGCCACTCCGGAGAAGGGTGATGCTTGGTTTTCTCGAAGGAGCTTGTGAATACCCGCCTTTTTTACCAAATGAAAAGGAGATACAAGTTCACCATTTGACTGGAGAGCTGGGAGCACCTTAATTTCAGGGAAAGACAGCCGAAAATCCTCGACATTGTTTATACCTTCCCAGCCAATATTTAACTCCTTAAACTTCCTCTTGACGATGCGTATAATTTGGCTGACAATACGCACGGATCTTAAACCAAGAATGGCCACCACCCTGCCAGCAGACATCCATTTTGTCCCAGATGTATCCCTCAGGTCACAAACTTTGCCAATTCCTCCTTGAGTAAATTTCCTAATCAAAGTCGGACTATGAGGAATGCATGGAAAAAAACCGTTATAGAAAATAGGCTCTTGGATAAACATCCGGCAATTATAAGCCTCAAGGCAACGATGAACCCCAAAACCTTTCCAAACTCTCAGCAAACCCTGATAAAAAATTGGGATTGAAACTAAGCTGACACGGTCAAGGTTCACCAGGAACAAGTGCCTATCATAACACAGGCCTCCCGCTTGTTGCAACAAGCAAAACGTAAATGAGCGCCAGGGCAGCTCTTCAGCATACAACAGACGTTGCACAGACTGTAGGCGAAAAGCCATAAGCCGGGTGGACACATCCACAATTCCATGTCCACCCTCCTTCCGAGGATGGTACAGTATTTGCGGCCGAAGCCAGTGGTATCCATTCCAAAAGAAATTGACCAAGACCCGCTGGATGGCTGGTATCAACTCCTTGGGTGGCTGCAAGGCAATTAGTTTATGCCATAATCTTGCTGCTATCAAGTTATTTATAACAAGAGTGCGGCCTTTGTAAGAAAGAGATTGCAGCAGTCCTTCCCATCGTTTCAACCGGTGTGTAATTTGTTCAATCATTCCTTCCCAGTTCTTCATTTCTATTTCCTGGTTGCCGAGATAGACACCAAGATATTTGACCCCATCTGTTTTCCACTCTAAATTATGTGGGAGTGACGGTGGCAGTGTTAAAGAAAGGTTATCTGAACCGCACCATAAGGCTACACTCTTGCCCCAATTTACTTTGGCAGAGGAGGCCGCAGAGTAGTCTTTAAGGCAATGCTGCACCGCAGCAACACTACTTGGGCCTTTAATCAGAACACATACATCATCAGCATAAGCTGTGACCACAAATCTTGAACTAAAAACGGCTCCCACATCCTGAGTTATTCGCTGCCTGATGGATGCTAAGAGTGGTTCAAGGGCAATTATATACAGAAGTCCAGAAAGGGGACAACCTTGACGGATACCCCGTCGGAAAGGAAAAGGGGGACATAAACTATTGTTTACTTTCATCATGCAGAAGGTGTTAGTGTATAACAGCTTAACATAGGAAATGAAAGTTTCACCAAAACCCATCCGCTCCAGAACAGAAAACAAATATGTATGATCAACACGATCAAAAGCCTTTGTTTGGTCAAGAAACAACAACCCAAAACTGGCACGCAAGTACTTATTACAAGAAATAATATCCCTTATCAAAAAAATATTGTCATAAATTGACCTTCCTGGTACACAGTAGGTCTGGTCAGGGTGCACAATAGAGCTGATCACAGTTCCCAAACGGTTTGCTAAAGCCTTTGACAAAAGCTTGTAATCCACACACAGCAATGAGACAGGCCGCCAGTTCTCGACTAGTTGAGTGTCCCCAGCCTTTGGACAAAAGCTTGTAATCCACACACAGCAATGAGACAGGCCGCCAGTTCTCGACTAGTTGAGTGTCCCCAGCCTTTGGCAACAGGCACATGACTGCTCTTCTGCAGGACAGGGGAAGCTCTCCAACATGAAGGCATTCATCAAATACCTCAAGCAGGTCAGGTCCCACAAGTTTCCAAAAAGTCTTATAGAACTCTCCAGGCAAACCATCAATCCCAGAGGCTTTACCATCCTTCAAGCTCCGCATAGCAGTTTCAAGTTCAGCAGCCGAAACTGACATGTTCAATGTGCGTTGCTGGTCCTCCTCAAGTCTTGGAAGCCCAGTAGTCAGCTCCTGCAAGATCTCATTACTTATGCTCTGGGGGGAGTACAAGTTTGTATAAAAACCCTTCAAAACAGACTTAATCTCCTGTTGGGAGGTCACTATTGACCCATTTGCAGCACGTAGCCCGTGAATCTGTTGTGCTTTTTTGACAGAGTTCTCCAAACTAAAGAAGTCCTTATTTGGCATATCCAAAGTCAAGTAACTCATCCTCATACGCACCAAGGTACCCATTGCCCGCTGCCTCACCATTTCGGTCAGTAACGACCTTTTTGTCCATAGTAACTGATCATATCCCAAATCTTTCCCAGCCCCATTACGATTCTGTTCCAATTCTGCAATTTCAGCCTTTAATGAGTCAACTGAGAGACTTTGCATTTTAGTAGTAAACAGACTATACTGTTGACAAAACGTTTTAACTTGACACTTTGCAAGGTCCCACCATATGCGAAGGTTGGCATGCTCAAGCTTAGAGGACCGGATTTTCCCCCACACTGTTTGGAAGGCATCTTCAAATTTCTTATCACTTAACAACCGAGTATTGAGTGACCAGTACGCGCTACCTCCTGATGTCAGGGGTAATTTAAAGGACATTGCCACTAAATTATGATCTGAAAACCCTGTTGGGAGTATTTGGGTAGTGGACACCACATTCAGCATTGGCTTATTGATATAGATCCTGTCCAGCCTTGCCCTTGATATGACGCCATCATGACATCTGCACCATCTGTAGGCCCGTGAAGTTGGATGCTGCAACCTCCACACATCCTCAAAACAATAGTTCTTGATGAGGCTCGCTAACACCTTTGCAGAAGCGCCGTGGGGTTCATGTCCATTCCTGTCAACTGAAGGATCAATTGTACAGTTAAAGTCCCCTGCGATACAGGTGAGAGCAGCTGGATCCAGCCCCTCTACAAAGTCCCGCAATGTGGAAAAGAATGTTCTTCTTTCTATAGGTTCACTTGGTGCATACACATTTACTATAATAAGCTTTTGTGTATTGCAGTAGAACTCCACCGCTATCAAATGTGCCTTATGGACCTCCCTATAATTAACACTCTGAGTGGGAAGCCTGGGACTTAAGGCGATGGCAACACCCGCCTTGGGTGTGGAAACCCCACTCAGCCACCATTGCCCTTTAAAGAGTTTACACCATTCAGCTGCCAAATTGTTTGTGGCATGGGTCTCTTGCAATAGAATGACATCTGCTTTTACCCTCTCCATTGCCTGGATTGCTTGAATTTTTCGTAAGGGGGCACATCCCCCATTGATGTTCAGGGAGGCAATATGTATTTCTCGCGGTGTCATTCTAAGGTGGTAGCTCACCGTCCGCCTGCAATTCCTTATTCGCCTTTGTTACTGCTTTACGAAGACGTTGAAATTGAGGCTCCAAGAGCATGGGGTCATTTTTCTGTAAAAGAGGTTTCGAAACCTTAATGAAAGCTTGAACATCAGGGAAATGATCTCTAATTACAACATGACGTTGTCTAAACGTTTCGTTTAAGAAATCAATGACCTTCCCTTTTGTCACCTCTGCTTGCCTCACCTGCTCCTTCTGAGACTCACTCAGGGCAGCAAGACTGCATCCTTCCTCATCAGCCTCGACCCCACTCTCACCCAGTGGTGTGTCAGGCACTGGCACCTCATCTGTGTCATTGTCACCATGGTATTTTTGTTGCGTCTGCATGGCACCAACTACCCCATCGTTGTTGTCTGCCACCGACTTATCAATCTCTTTCTCATCATCTTCCGTTCAGATGAGGGTCCTTAACTGCTCGTCGCATGGTGCAGGGTGTCCACCATCACACACGGTGACACGCTCGGTAATGCTTCGATTCTCTTCATCCTGTGAAATGGGCAGATTCCCATCTCTACCTATTGCATTACCATTTTGCTCATGGTCATCAGGTTGGTCTGTATTACCATCTGCCTGCACGAGAACCATTTTGTTTCCTTTTCCTCCATTCTCATCGCTCGCAAGAGAGCGTTTCAAGTTTCTCCTCGACTCGGTCTCCATCAGCTTCACCTCCTCGAAGTCCCTTTGTTCTTGAGGTTGCAGCCTCTCCTCCACATATGGTTGCTCCACTACCGTATGGGCTTCTCCACCAGCACCACTGTCACCCGCACCCTCGTATTCCGGTGTTGACCTTTTTTCGACACCTGGCTCATCTACAGGGTCGTTCAAGTCATTTACAGGGGGAGGGGGGGCTGCCCCAGCTGCTGTGGCATAACTCTTCCTCACATCAGGACAATACTGCCGAGTGTGTCCGTATGCCCCACATGTATAGCAAATCAAGGTCTCAGTAGCTGCAAAGATCCGGTAATCATGATCTCCTATTTTAAAATTTATAGATATGTTCAGCTGTTTTGCCTCATCCTTTAGTACGACGAAACAAAAACGTCTAAACGACTCTACATGCTTCAGCCTTCCATTCCTGGTTCGCAGGGGGACCGTGATAATTCGTGAGACGACAGTCCCATGCTCCCCTAATTTACGTAGGATTTCTTCATTCCTCAGAAAGGGCGGAACGTTACTTAAAATAACTTTAACCGCCGGCGTGTCCATGGATGATACCGGAACAAATTGGTCGTTCCCCAACGTTAACCCGTTCTGCACCACGATGTCTGCAAAGCTAACTTGTGACACGAAAACCACCACTTTGTGGTTCATTCGAGACGCAGCACGAATGTTATTTACCCCGATCAAATCCCCGATTGCAAGTAGAACATCGTCCATTTGCACGTCTTCCGGCGGAACAAGGCACAGCCCGTGCTTACGCGATACCCCATCAGTAGACTACGGATTTTTATGTTAAGAAAATAGGCCTTTTATGTTTTGAAAAGTGGAAATTTTTTTTTTTAATGTGAAAAAATCTAGAAATATTTTTTTCCCCCGTTTTATTCATTTTTTATTATTACCAAGTTTTTCAGAAATCAGTCAAAAAAAGAACAAAAAATGGTAAGCTTTTTCCTGCACAACATTAAGCATTCTGGGCTAGTAAACAGGTAAAAAATGACGTTCAGGTACCTTTATTGCAACCGCATTGTTTGATAAGTAGAGGACTAGAAGAAATTGACAAGACCCTTTTAGGAACGGTTAAAGTAGGTGTTTGAAATCATTATCTTGGTAATGTTCTCCTTGGTGAGGCGGTGTCGGCGGTCGGTGAGGACGTTTCTGTAGACGGAGAAGGACCTTTCCACGTCGACGCTGACGATGGGGCAGTACCTCAAGAGGGGGATGTCGGCAAGCTTGACTCCAGCCGGCACACCAACCTCAGATCCGTGCTGATCTCCATCCAGGATCAAAGCCACTGTCCTCAGCACACCAATGTCGGGATTGCGCTGCAGCACCGCCTTGAACTTGGTGAGCAGGATCTCCTTACGGCAGCCTCGGATCTTTTCG
The DNA here is from genome assembly GCF_964187855.1 of Myxine glutinosa. Lineage (NCBI taxonomy): Eukaryota > Metazoa > Chordata > Myxini > Myxiniformes > Myxinidae > Myxine > Myxine glutinosa. The sequence continues at coordinate 96,160,587 of NC_136269.1, forward strand.
AGCTCCTCCTTGGCCTGATCAAGAAGCTGGAAGGCCTTGGCCAGCTCCATGCCGGCCTCCTCCAGCTACTTAAGGATCTTCGGGATGAACGACACGTGGGCATTTAAGAAGACCAAACTGAGCTTGATGTCCGCCTTTCCGAACAGGTCCTTGGCACTCCGGATTGCCATCGCGTCGTCATCGTTCAGCTGGTCCACAATGTCCTTGACGGCCTCGAAGTGCTCGGCGTAAAACACCGCGGCGTCGATCCACGTCCCCCACCGAGTCAGAATGGGCTCCGGGGGGAGAGAAAGATTGGGCTGCTGCTCCTTCCAAAAGACAACACGCGACGGGGCTTTGACGAACACCTTCTTCGTCATGGCAATCAGGTCGTTGACGTCCTTGAACATTTCTCGGACTGTCTCGCAGACACGGTGGAGCGCGTGGGCAACGCCAGTCACATGCAGCAAGTCCGGGAAGAGTTCCTTCAGGGCATGGCCGGCCTTGATCATATAGGCCGCGGCGTCGCTGACGAGGACCTTGAGGCACTCCGGCTTGAAATCAGGCCAAAGATAGCGCAGCGTGTCATTGACTGCACGCACGATCTCCCCGGAGTTGGTCTTCTCCAGAAACATGCACTGGACGAGGTGGGGACGAAAGTACCCCTCCTTGGACAAGCGTCCCGCGATGATGTTGGCCACATATCGACCTGCCGAATCGGTCGTCTCGTCGACGGACAGCCAGATGGGCTGCTGTCCGAGGTCGGCACAGATCCCCGCCAAGGCCTCGTCGTAGCACTTGTCGAGGTAGTGCTTTCGAATCCAGCTTTCATCGGGGATCTGGAGAGTGATGTGCTTCTCCAGGAACGACCGGAGGGCAGGGTTTTCCAATTTCGACCATGGGATGCCAGCGGCCAGCATGGCCTGGCACAGCTCCTGAGCCACGACGTCGCACTTGTGCCTCTTTCCGCCACCAAAGTCCTCCATGGTGGCTTGCGTGACCGTCCTCTTATTCTTCAAGGCCAAGTTGCTCTTGTGGCGGTCTCCTCGGACATGTTGGGCCAGCTCAGACTTCTGCTTTGCCCGGAAAGTCTTTTCACAAGCTCGACAGAAAGCCGTGTCACTCGACACGTACTTGAAGGTGGCCCCATCGCCGCCAGCGTTGAATTCCTTCAGCCACTTGTCACGAAGAGCAGCACTCATCTTGATAGGAGACTTGTTCACACTTTGTGTACACTCTCTCACTGTAGTACACCGCCTCACTGCTGTACACGCTGGGGACGCAACGCACGCAAGTGGACGCAACGTTTTGTTTTTGAGATCGATCGCAGTTAAAAATTTCGATCGCAGTTAAAAATTTCGATTGCAGTTTAAAATTTCGAAAGATTCCCTAATTTTTTTTAGCGCTGACAGACATTTTCGACCAAAAAGGGCATTTTATTTTATTTTTCCCGAAAAAGGGCGAAATTCTTTTTTCTCCGAAAACAGCAAAATAATTTTTTTGCGCGCAAAAAAGCCGTTTTAGGTGAAAAAATATTTTTTATTTTTTCACATAAAAATCCGATGTGCACTCATCACTAACACGATCAGCAGTCCTTTGACTATTCCTATTAGCCATTTATCGGCAATAAACTAAACAAACTAAACAAACTAAACAGTAACAATGCAATAAACTAACCAAACAAATCAAAATTCGTTAAATAAGTAAATAAATAAATAATCGGCACGATATAACCAACCCACGTTATAAATTAATACAGGTGGCTAACCGTTACCGTGCTGTCTCTCTCTCCCTCTCTTGTCTCAAGAGCAGAAGGGAAACACGGAGAAAACTTCACAAACTCGTACAAAGGACACAAATGGAGTGAAAGGAGGATAGGAAAAACCACCAACACAGCACCGTACTCACAGCTCAACACCCACAGCCGCCATGATTACCACACCCACGCACGACTCACAACCATCCAGAAGGGGGCGAGAGAGAGAGAGAGAGAGAGAGAGAGAGAGAGAGAGAGAGATAGATAGCGAGAGAGAGAGAGAGAGAGAGAGAGAGATAGCGAGAGATAGAGAGAGATAGCGAGAGAGAGAGAGATAGCGAGAGAGAGAGAGAGAGATAGCGAGAGAGAGAGAGAGACATAGCGAGAGAGAGAGAGAGACATAGCGAGAGAGAGAGAGAGACATAGCGAGAGAGAGAGAGAGAGAGATAGCGAGAGAGAGAGAGATAGCGAGAGAGAGAGATAGAGAGAGAGAGATAGCGAGAGAGAGAGAGAGAGAGGGATAGCGAGAGAGAGAGAGAGAGAGATAGCGAGAGAGAGAGAGAGAGAGAGAGAGAGATAGCGAGAGAGAGAGAGAGATAGCGTGAGAGAGAGAGATAGCGAGAGAGAGAGAGAGAGAGATAGCGAGAGAGAGAGAGAGAGATAGCGAGAGAGAGAGAGAGAGAGAGATAGCGAGAGAGAGAGAGAGATAGCGAGAGAGAGCGAGATAGAGAGAGATAGCGAGAGAGACAGAGAGATAGCGAGAGAGAGAGAGAGAGATAGCGAGAGAGAGAGAGATAGCGAGAGAGAGAGAGAGAGAGAGAGATAGCGAGAGAGAGAGATAGCGAGAGAGAGAGATAGCGAGAGAGAGATAGCGAGAGAGAGAGATAGCGAGAGAGAGAGATAGCAAGAGAGAGAGAGAGAGAGAGAGATAGCGAGAGAGAGATAGCGAGAGAGAGATAGCGAGAGAGAGATAGCGAGAGAGAGATAGCGAGAGAGAGATAGCGAGAGAGAGATAGCGAGAGAGAGATAGCGAGAGAGAGATAGCGAGAGAGAGATAGCGAGAGAGAGATAGCGAGAGAGAGATAGCGAGAGAGAGATAGCGAGAGAGAGATAGCGAGAGAGAGATAGCGAGAGAGAGATAGCGAGAGAGAGATAGCGAGAGAGAGATAGCGAGAGAGAGATAGCGAGAGAGAGATAGCGAGAGAGAGATAGCGAGAGAGAGATAGCGAGAGAGAGATAGCGAGAGAGAGATAGCGAGAGAGAGATAGCGAGAGAGAGATAGCGAGAGAGAGAGATAGCGAGAGAGAGACAGCGAGAGAGAGACAGCGAGAGAGAGACAGCGAGAGAGAGACAGCGAGAGAGACAGCGAGAGAGAGACAGCGAGAGAGAGAGACAGCGAGAGAGAGACAGCGAGAGAGAGACAGCGAGAGAGAGAGACAGCGAGAGAGAGACAGCGAGAGAGAGATAGCGAGAGAGAGATAGCGAGAGAGAGATAGCGAGAGAGAGATAGCGAGAGAGAGATAGCGAGAGAGAGATAGAGATAGAGATAGAGATAGAGATAGAGATAGAGAGACACTGACACAGAGCCCATTACAATATTTCAATATCTTGAAAAATGCAGCATATATAAATAACAGCCTGCTCACCTCTTCTTGGTCAGCAAACTCAGCCCCCAACACCTTTGGGTTTGACAATGGCCACTTGACACCATGAAGAGCATTCCTTGTGGCTACAGCCTCTTCAACAGAGGTATACTGCACAAACAGAATACAGCCAATGTTTGTAACACAACAGATTTATATTATCGAGTAACGATCCAATGGGAAACTTTGCTTTATGTCACTCCTAATGAGTAAATGGATACTCCAAAAATGTGACCGATCTTTGGTATGTATGAATGCACTGTTCTGTTCACCTGTTTCACATTAAACATTCGAGCACAAAATTCACGTGCGGATTTCAGGATAAAACAGTTGAAAAAGAAAAAAACAAGAAAAAAAGAAAAAAAAGCTTGGGTTGTAAATAAACATTGGATCATGCAAAAGTTATCAAAACTCAATGTACTTATCCAGCATTACACATGTATGTACATACATCAGCACACATATATGTACTGTATTATGTAAATGAGCAACCACACCTCATTTTTATGGCAAAGAAAAAGGGAAGAGCTACAGTGCCTTCAGAAAGTATTCACACCCCTGATTTTTTTTCCAAACATTCTGTTGTGTTACAGCCTGAATTTAAAATAGATTAAATTCAGAAGAAATTTTGACAAATTTGCTGAAAATGAAATACAGAAATATCTAATTTACATGAGTATTCAGCCCGCAGAATCAATACTCCGTTGAAGCACCTTTGGCAGTGATTGCAGCTTCGAGTCTTCTTGGCTTTGCACAACTGGATTTGAGGTGTTTCTCCCATTCTTCCTTGCATATTTGCTCAAGCTGTCAAATTGGAATGTTGAGCATCGGTGAACAGCAATCTTTAAGTCTTCCACAGATTCTCAATGGGATTCAAGTCTGGGTTTTGGTTGGGCCACTCGAGGACTTTCACGTTATTGGTCTGAAGCCATTCCAGTGTTGCTTTGGCTGTATGGTTGGGGTCATTGTCCTGTTGGAACGTAAATCTTCGCTGTAGTCTCAGGTCTTTTGCACTCTGAAGCAGGTTTTCCTCAAGGAGTTGCCTGTATTTGGCTCCATTCATTATTCCCACTATCCTTACAAGTCTCCGAAACACTGCTGCTGAAAAGCACACCTACAGCATGATGCTGCCACCGCCATGCTTCAGGGTAGAGATGGTGTTAGATGGGTGATGAGCTGTGCTCGGGTTCCGTCAGATGTAGCGCTTTGCATTCACACAAAAGAGTTTGATTTTCATCTCATCAGACCACAGAATATTTTGCCTCATGCTCTCAGTCTTTCACATGCCTTCTTGCAAACTACAGTCATGCTTTCATGTGCCTTTTTCTCAGGAGTGACTTCGAGCTGGCTGCTCTCCCATGAAGCCTAGATTTGTGAAGTGCTGCAGAGACTATTGTCCTTCTGGCAGGTTCTCCCATCTCTGTCAAGGAACTTTGTAGTTCTGTCAGTGAAGGTCCTTCTTGACTGGTTGTTCAGTTTGGCCAGACAGCCAGCTCTGGTAAGAGTATGGGTCATTCTATATTCTTTCCATTTCCTAAAGATAAAGCTCACTGTGCTCTTCGGAACTTTCAACACTCCAGAAATTGTATTATACCCTTCCGCAGATCTATGCCTCCTCACAATTCTATGTCGGAGTTCTACGGACAGTTACTTGGACTTCATGGTAGAATTTCTGCTCTGACATGCACTGTCAACTGGGGGACCTTGTATGGAAAGGTGTGTTTCTTTATAAATCATGTCCAATAAATTGAATTGGCCACAGGTGGACTCCAATCAAGTTGTAGAAACATCTCAAGGATGACCACCTTTCGAGGCCCTTTTTCGGGAACCTTGGTCCCCTTTTTGAAGCAATGTTTTACAGCCGGATGCCCTTCCTGCCGCCAACCCTGTTAGTCGCCTTTTGCAACAACAACAACAACAACATGCATTTTAAGGCCATGTTCCCTGCTAGAGCGGGGGTTAGCCTTTTGCAACACACAGGGAATTACCATTGAACTGGAACTCAACTTGCTGACCTTGGAAGGGTGACAGGCTGAGTCAACCCCCCTGGCATTAATTCAGCGATCGACCAGGATTTCGAACCCAGTATCCTAAGATCCCAAGCCTGCACCCTAACCGCTAAGCCAACACCAGGCTGGAGACATCTCAAGGATGATCAAAGGAAATTGGATGCACCTGATATCAATTTGGAGTGTCAGAGCAAAGGGGTTGAATACGTATCGACTCAAGATGTTTCAGCTTTTTATTTTTAATTTATTTATAAAACTTTCCAAAAAAAAATTATACTTTGACATTATGGGGTATTATGTGCAGATCAGTGATAAAAAAAAACATTGCCTCAAACAGGGAACCATGATTGTCATGGGGCCCGCAAGGCTAACCCCCGCTCTAGCGGGGAAAACGGCCTTAAAACGATCATTCATTCATGTGTAGATCAGTGACAAAAAGCCTCAATTTAATCCATTTTAAATTCAGCCTGAAACAACAAAATGTGAAAAACTCAAGTGGTGTGAATACTATTACATTTGTGGGGGTAGATGATGAAATACCATAGTACAGATAGGATCGTATAGGTATAGCATGGACCGTGGACGAGTAGGAGACATCTCGATGTATTAAGTAGGGAAACCCGAGCTTAAGTTGCTTACATGTGAGGGGTGAAGCTATGGGGTAATTAGATAGGGGTTAAGATTAGTTTCCCCCCAGTGTGCGATTGCCCTTGGTGGGTTTTCCCTGTGTTTTTACAATTACAATAAGGCTGGCCATGCAAAACTTTTATTAAAACACCGGAACCGCCGACCATGCCCGGACATTGCCGATCAGCGAGTAAGCCACGACTTAATGACGCTCACACCAAGCAAACAGGCTCCCAAACTAAATGCCGTCTCCAGAAGAGCAGAGCCGGTAGGCCACGCCCCGAGTTTCGTTGTTGGTCGAGAGGACATGGGGTATTTTGAGAGCTCTCGGCCATTGGTCGGCGTGACTTCAGAAAGCGAGAAGGTTCGAGCAGAGAGGAGGAAGAAAAGTCGCTCTCTGGGTCGCTTTTGTCTCTGTCTAGGCAGCTTCTGGCTCTTGTGCGTTTGTGAGAACTTTTAGGAGCTGTTGTGTGAACTCTACCAACGTTGGATTCAGATTCAGGGTTTCGGATTCAACCTGTGTGGTTTCCGATTAGGTAAGCACTTTGTTTCCTTCACCCGCGCCCGACGGACCAACCGCCAATTTCGGCTATGCGCCTCAGAAATTAAAGACCGGCTGGCTATCTGTCCAAGGGTGGTGTTCATCGGCTATGGACGTGACAATATGTATGTGAAAAATCGAGTATGATGTGTAGGTTAATGTGGAATGGCCCAAAACGGTACATTTGTACACTAATTCCATGTTATGTATGCAACAATCAAAGAACATCATGAAAGAAAATGCCAGAGTGCTGCAAATAAAGCAGTTTCACCACATCGAATAAACAAATCAAACGTATACCACAAATATGGTAACTGAGCCAGCCAGGAATCGTTTCTCTAACGTTTCAAAATATCCAAAAGAAAATTGTCATATGCTCCTGTTTAACAGGCCTTGGTGGTCAAATTGACCGAAGAGTTAGCAAGCAGCTTCTTCCCTCGAAGCCCATTTATATTTTCAAAACAAAGTGAATCACATAAGGAGACATATCAACATATTACAACAATAATGACCACACTGTGGTCACAACCTACGACAAAATCTGGTAACGGGCCGATTGGGAAACGCACATTTCATGCAATATTAAAAAAATTAACTCGACAACTCTTTTCCATATCTGCCACAGTTATATCAGAACGAACTCATTTGTCACATGGTCACAGATTGTTTAACCCCAATATTCGCTGTTCAAAAATTACATAATGCTATTTTTTTAGGGAGCCATGTACCGTACGCGTGCTGATGGGTTTATTAAACCTTGCTCATAATTTTTATTCGACATCTATTAGATTTTTCAGGGTCCCTCATCGTGAGTAACACTCGACCCAAACAAAGCCAATGGAAATCTGAGGCAACAAACCCGGGCAGTGTATAATCAGCAGAGTCCTGATGTCTTAGGCCCGAAATAAAACCAAGATGTTGGCCATATTATTTTGTCTGGGTGCCATGGCCATGGTAGGTGGAGTGAAGCGACAAATGTGGGTGGACTCCCAATGCTGTCCTGGCCACATAACAGCTGTCCGACAAATGGCTGCACATTTCAAAAATAGACGTCCAACAAGAACCACAACACCACCAACAACAACCACGCGGAGCCCTTGAAGACCTGCGACAAATCGCAGTTCAAAATGGCAAAACAACATGTACAAGCACAGCAAAGTCACAACATGACAATCTGCAGAGCCAAAACATATGTACAAACAATACCTCAAGCGAAACGTAACAAAAAATTTTTTTTTACCGTGGCATAACAATGAGACTTGATCTTGTCAATCCAGAACACCTCTTCATTTAGGATCCCTGTTTGGTTCAACAATTCCTTCAACTGAAAGAGAGTGAATGGACGTACCTGGGAGGACAAGAGCACCAATTAAACTCTGAGGCCTCAAAGGCTTTTGGCTGTTGGAAAAAAGCAAATATAAACAAGAAACAGAGAATTCACCTCACCAGGATGTATTTTCAGTGGTTTTGAAGGCTTTTGTGTGAAAACAAATATGGCGGCCGAACCACGTGATCGATGACGTCATCATTTTTTCTCCACTAATTTATGCCTACATGACGCTAAAGAAATTTCATCTTGATAGGATGAAGTTTTGTACTTGTCGAATTATGACGTCATAATGGAGGCACCTATGACATCATCATTAACATATTTTATTCCCCAGAGAGGGTTCTTTACAATGAGCCAGGTCTCATTTTTTTCTATTCAGCGCTTTCCGAGCTATAGAGGTGCAAAGTTTTTCGATTTTTCCAAGATGGCGGCAAAACCACGTGACCTATGACATCATAATTATCATGAAATAAATTTCTACGGGTGGAGTTGCACCTATGGTGAAAATTACCTGTCAATCGGACCAACGGTTGCAGAGAAAATCATATTTATTCTGTGCGAACAAACAGACAAACAAACAAACAGATGAAAAATCGGTCGGAAACCAAGGACTTGCCGGAATGTACTTTTTTATCGGCCATTTAGGACAAATATGGCGTCCGAACCACGTGACCGATGACGTCATCATTAACATATTTTATTCCCCATGGAGAGTTCTTTACAATGAGCCATGTCTCAATTTTTTCTATTCAGCACTTTCGGAGATATGGAGGTGCAACGTTTTTTGGTTTTTCCAAGATGGCGGCCGAACCACGTGACTGATGACACCATCATTAACATATTTTATTCCCCATGGAGAGTTCTTTACAATGAGCCATGTCTCAATTTTTTTCTATTCAGCACTTTCGGAGATATGGAGGTGCATAGTTTTTCGGTTTTTCCAAGATGGCGGCCGAACCACGTGACTGATGACGTCATGATTAACGTATTTTATTCCCCATGGAGAGTTCTTTGCAATGAGCCATGTTAGTGGGGCAGCTTAGGTAGTGGATGGGGACATGCCGGATAAAAGCACCAAAATTTTATCAGGCAATCTTCAGGGTCCCAGCTATGATTCTATAACCGGCGCCAAGCGATACGACTACTCTTATTTGAAATATTTTTTTATTTGTGAAATTTATTTTTTTTAATTTTGGGGGAAAATTTTTTTTGGGGTTTTTTGGAAAAGAAATGTTTTTATTGCAGAAATGAGAATCTTTTCCGAACATTTTGGTGTAATTGTTTTTAAAATCGAACATCTAGAAGTATTTTAAAACAATATTTGAAAATTAGGTGTCTCGGGCGCATTTCCTCAATTTGGAAAATTTCTTGGAAATTTTTTTTTTTTTGGTTTTTGGAAAATAAATGTTTTGATTGCAGAAATGAGAATCTTTTCCGAACATTTTGGTGTAATTGTTTTTAAAATCGAACATCTAGAAGTATTTTAAAACAATATTTGAAAATTAGGTGTCTCGGGTGCATTTCCTCAATTTGGAAATGGTTCTTGCAGAGTTTTGTCGTTCTTGCACAAGGATACCAATGAGGTCTGACTTCTTTCCTTGGCGCAGTTTTCCTCTTTCAGATAGAGAAGGGGGGTGCGGATGATTTTCATGCTGGAAGAAGGTTCCCATATCTGTATCCCTGTTCTGAGCAACTATGTGCAGACGAGAGAAGAGGGACACATCATCTTTCAACAGGGAAACATCCTCTGACTGCTTCCTCTTCCCCTTGGATGGTGACCTGAAGAGAGGCAATGAGTTCCTCTTCACAGGTTCATGGATGGACTGCCTTCGTTCAGTGATGATAGCCTTGTTGTAGCTGTCGTACTGAGCCTTTCCCACTTCTTCTATGGTATGCACAGTGTTGGCCACAGATTCTTCAATCACATGCCGCGTGTCGAGTGCAATCAGCTCGCTTCCTTCATCTAGGAACGGGTTGCTCATCTCGTTGATAACTTGAATAAGGCCCAGTGTTTGCTCGTGAAATGTCTTCTGCGCAGACAGACCTTCTTCGTGGTGCTGGCATTCATCTTCTGAGATGGCAGTGTACTCCCGCTCAAACTCAGTGAGAATGCGTGCCTGCTCAGGTCCGGCGATCATCCACTTCTTGAAGGCTGGTGGGTTTTCAGTCAGGCCGACTGCTCCTCCAGGGCCCTTCACAAGCTCATTATTTTGTTCATGGGCTTGGTCGATCGGAATGCTGGAGAACCTTCTGGCTGTTTTCTGAACAACCCAGTTGCCTCTGACAATGAATTCCTCTTCGATTGTTGGAGGGAGGCTCTCCATGTCACGGATGTGGATCGGGACCCATCTGGCATAATTATGGTGGTCAAGTGCGAAGAACCATGGTGCCAGGGCTTTCAGAGACTCGACATACAGGGGAAAGTCTCTTTCTCTGTGAGCGCGATTGAAGGTGAGTCCCAGGAGCTCAATCCTCAGGATGGTGTCCCAGTACTGAAAGGTTGGACTTTTCGTGATCATGCTTTGTTTCCAGTCCTCTTCTGTCCTATCTTCAGTTGCTGCACCAGCAGCTCCCTTCAGGTAGGCATCATTTTGCAGCTTGGAGAGTGCCAGAGCGCTGACTTGGTGGGCATGCCTGGTTCTCGTCAGGTGTGATGCCTTCAGGAAGGATTCAGCTGTGCCAGCAGAGGCTATGCCTGCCTGGTTTATTGCTGTCGCCCATCCAGATCCATCTAGGTAGTCTCCAAGTGTCTTCGACACCGCCATCTCCAGGTGGAGTCCGCCGAACATGACAACATACTGGTCTTCACCATGTGTGGTAGGCCAGTGCCACTGAATGAACTTGGCAAGCGCATACAGCGGAGCATCCATTGCTATTATTGGAATCTGTCCAGGGTTCAGGAACTGTGTAGATTCACGGATGACATCCATTCCATGCTTGATCATTGCAGGTGTGGCTGCCTTCTCATTGAAGAGAGGCAGAAGTTGAGTGATGGCAGTTTCTACTTCTTGAGCAGGACTGTTTTGAAACGAGGCATGGTCGGCGGACCAGGCTATACAATCTCCCTTGACCACCTCTTCTTTTGCCATGCAACATGTAGCAACATATAGCAGATATAATTTTAACATATAGCAGATTTAATATAATATGCATGTAATTAAATAAAAATAAAAATATGTCTATTGTGCATGCATCTTGCTGTTCGGATCGTTTGGCGCCGGTTCTAGAATTGAAGCTTAGATGCTGAGGGAAAGGCACCTGAGACACCTAATTTTCAAATATTGTTTTAAAATACTTCTAGATGTTAGATTTTAAAAACAATTACACCAAAATGTTCGGAAAAGATTCTCATTTCTGCAATAAAAACATTTTTTCCAAAAACCAAAAAAAGAAAATTTAAAAGAAATTTCCAAGAATTTTCCAAGAAATTTTCCAAATTGAGGAAATGCACCTGAGACACCTAATTTTCAACTATTGTTTTAAAATACTTCTAGATGTTCAATTTTAAAAACAATTACACCAAAATGTTCGGAAAAGATTCTCATTTCTGCAATAAAAACATTTCTTTTCCAAAAACCCCCAAAAAAAAATTTCCCAAAATTTTCAAAAAAAAAATTCACAAATCATAAAAAATTTCAAATAAGAGTGGTCGTATCGCTTGGCGCCGGTTATAGAATCATAGCTGGGACCCTGAAGATTGCCTGATAAAATTTTGGTGCTTTTATCTGGCATGTTGCCTTCGTTGCTGAGAGCAGCAACGAAGGTTGGAAAGGGTGGAAATGCGAATGGTTCGACGGATGTGCGGAGTATCGTTGAGAGAGGAAGACAAATGATGAATTGCGAAAGATGATGGGAATAGAGCCTGTGATTGATGCTGTGAAGAGGAACAGGTTGAGATGGTTTGGTCATGTGTTGAGGAAGGATGAAAGTGACTGGTTGAGAAGAGTGATGGAAATGAATGTAGAAGGAAGTAGAAGACGGGGAAGACCGAGAAAGACTTGGCTAAAGATGGTGGAAGAAGAAATGCGGGCAAGGGGGTTAACAAGGAGAGATGCAGAAAATAGGGCAAAATGGAGAAGATTGTCATGGGGACCGCAAGGTTAACCCCCGCTCTAGCAGGGAAAATGGCCTTTAAAATGCATGTTGTTGTTGTTGTTGTATCCGGCATGTCCCCATCCCTTTGAAATTCGGTGCTAAGCTGCCCCACTATGTCTCAATTTTTTCTATTCAGCACTTTCAGAGATATGGAGGTGCAAACTTTTTCGGTTTTTCCAAGATGACGGCCGAACCACGTCATTGATGACGTCATCATTAACATATTTTATTCCCCATCGAGAGTTCTTTACAAAGAGCCATGTCTCAATGTTTTGTATTCAGCGCTTTCGGAGATATTGAGGTGCAAATTTTTTCGGTTTTTCCAAGATGGCGGCAGAACCACGTGATTGATGACGTCATCATTAACATATTTTATTCCCCATCGAGAGTTCTTTACAATGAGCCATGTCTCAATGTTTTCTATTCAGCGCTTTTGCTGATATTGAGGTGCAAAGTTTTTCGGTTTTTCCAAGATGGCGGCCAAACCACGTGACCTATGACGTCATAATTATCATAAAAAAATTATACAGGTGGAGTTGCACCTGTGGTGAAATTTTCCTGTCAATCGGACCAACGGTTGCAAAGAAAATCATTTATTCTGTGCGGACAAACAGACAGACAGACAGACAGACAAACAAACAATCGGACTCAAATGCAATCCCCTCTCCTCTGGCGAGGGTAATAATCTCAAAATCGCACGCACGCACACACACACACACCAACCTTTTCAACAATTCACTTTGTCAACTTATTGAGTAGAGTCAAAATAATGGTTCGTCTAAAAGCAGGACCCACCAGATTATAGACATGAAGTATGCAAGTAGGTTTATGTCGGGGTGGAGAGATGCGTTGTATCGCCCGTATTGGATCTTCCAAGGCGACTGCGACGCCGGTCTTCTGTGGGTTGATAGCTCGACGCACCAAAGTTTCACCATGTGCTGCAAAAGAAAAAATAAACAATAACCGGTCAAAAGCTTATCCATCGGGCGTCTTCATGTGTTCTCTCCAAAACAATAATAAACCTGAGAAGTTATAAGCCTCATCTCAAATACCAACCTTTGGCTTTGTCATCATCATTTGACTTGGTCATCACTGGGGATTCAACTTCCATGCTGGTTGAATCCTCATCCTTGCCTTTCATAACTGTTCCACACTCAGTTTTATTCTTCTTCTCTTCCTCCTTTCCCTGGTCCTCTTCCTCACCGTCAGTTTCATTCATGTTTTCCTCTTCTTCATAGACAGGAGGAGGTCTCTGTTCTTGTTTTTGTGACATATCTGCATTCTCTCCATTTTCTTGCCCTTCAAAGGGGACCATCTGTGGCAAGACAGAATGAGTGCCATTCAAGTTCAACACAAAAGATCGATCGAAGCACATTAAATGTACACTCCAATACCACAGATCTTGGCAACAAAGTGACGTGGAAGAGGCCGTACCCTCCGTACCTGAGTAACTGTGCGCATTATCCTCAACTCCTTATCACCCTCATCGTCTTCCACTTTTTCTTCATCTCTGTCTTCCTTCTCATCCTCAGAAATGTGGGTATCATCCGCAAGGAGGTCTACCACCGCTTCTTGAAGGGGTTTTATATCTGGAATGAGGCTCTGTTGGAAAGAATTGAAACACCCTTCAGTGGTGTGATTTGAAAGGTGAAAATTGAGATAAACACTTCAAATAATTGCAGAGGAAAAAAATACAAAATTTAAAAAGCAAGCAATTAAAAATGTACAACAGTTGGATAACATGAGTGCCACTTGATTCTGGCCAAGTGAAATACGTCAAAGGGGTCAACCTTGAGCGATTCCGTACTGATGTTGAATGAAGGCTTCTTATTACTCCCAGTACTGCTCGCACGAGCTCCCCATCGGCGCTTGCGGATAGGTTGCCCATTTTCAGGCTCGATGACACTGCCAGACACTTTGGCTGATGCTACACACACACACATGCAGAAACACGCGCGCGCGCGCACACACACACACACACACACACACACACACACACACACACACACACACACACACACACACACACACACACACACACACACACACACACACACACACACACACACACACACACACACACACACACACACACACGTCGCCATTAGTGTCCTGCCACTTCAGAAAAAGGAGGTGCAAAATTAGGTGATTTACTTTTCACCAAATTTAAAGAACACACAATAATTTACCTCCGCCTGAAAAATTGTCCAATTCTTACACTCTTATTGCACACGTCTGAAAGATGATGCAAAACATCATTAAATGCTATCAGTTTTCGGTGTCATTTACGAACAATTTTCAGAGCATTTCCCAATAAACTCTGGCGAGACGATCGCAAAGCCATTTGATCCGTGCTGCAAACGTTTTTCAGTTCATGCTGGGGACCTCAGCTTAAATTAGTTAGTAATTACTTTCCACAATTGCGAGGTTTTCTTCTTCTCGGGTTCTTTATGATTCCATACAGCATTGTTATGTCCAAAGCTCGGCTTCACGCTGTTGAAAATGAAAGTTTTCAGAATCATTGGAATCTCCCGCGATGAAGCTAACTCCGGGCCTTTCACTCACTCACCACAGGCAGGTTGGTGGTCTTTCTGTCTTCTACAGACTCCTCTCCGGCCTTGCTCCCCCAGCTCTTTCTGTGCTCTGTCCCCCAAATATTCCTGCAGGTCGCACAAGATCTGCCTGCAACCCTCTTATGGTTTAACTGCCAAAATCAAGACTCTCTGCTCACCTTCACTCCTTCATTCCTCTTTTCTCCCGCCTCTGGAACAAACTCCCTCACTCTCTTCAATCCCACTCCTCCCTCCAGGTCTTTAAAACGGCTGTTCACCACCATCTCTTATCTTCCCCAATCCAAAACCTTGATCTTTTCTACCCCCGCTAATTTCACCCCAAATCCACTTTTTTGAGGTGACTTTTGACTTCTTTCCTGGAAGTCTTTGGTGTCCTTGCGTTTTATACCTATCCTGCCTCCCCCCAGGCCCTCTCCCTCCAAAAACATCTCCCGATGTCCCTGCTCTCAAATGTTGTGTTTGTGTGCTTCCTCCCCTTCTCTCCCCATCTTGTCGACCGCTCCCCTTTTTATATACTTTGTTTGCTTGTTTGTTTGATAAATGTTAGCTCTTTCACAAGCCTCGACTCTGTATATAAAAAAAAGAAAAAAAAGAAAAAAAAAGAAACGTAGGGACAGGAAAACACGATATTATATAAAGTTCCCAGATTGGGATCCCACACACTGACGTCAAATACAGACGGGGGAGTGAACAACCAAAATAACACTTCCGTTATGTAATTGGGAACACGGAGCTCGGTCTTATCTGTCTTGTCGTCTTTAATCTCCGGCGTGGAGGAATCCTCCGCCCGCCTCGCACACGTCGCTAGACCTGTTCACAGTACCGAGCCTCGCTCCCACACAAGCACCGCTCCAAGCACCACGAGGTCGATCTTCACACACGATCAATAAGCCAACTCAACCAGGGCCAAGACTGCGAGCCAACGCAACCAGGGACAGGACTCTCTCCACTCGAGATCGCACCGGGACTGCCAGGGCCAGGAATCTGCGCGCAGAGTTTTGTGCGCTCCTTTTATAACCTCTGGCGGTGACGTCAGCCTCGGCGCGGCACCCAACCAGAGCCTCGTAACTTCCCGCCTTTTGTCGACCCGCTTCGTGCCTTCCGCGTCCATTCGCGCCAACCGATCACAGTTTTCCTGGGTGTGGTATAGCACATAGCGTGATCATAGCTCGTAGGTGCAGCTAGCCGCGGTCCATGCGGCGGCGCCCCGAGCCCCCCCCCCCCACCCCCTTGCCTGTCTGTCTTCCAAAGTCATGTCAGGGAAGGGAATCATTTAATGTTGCGCTAGGGACCTAACTACATGTCTACAGGTGTGCATTGCCATACGGGACAAAGGTTTGGCAATCAAGTGTGACACAACAACAACAACAACAACAACAACAACAGGCATTTTAAAGGCCATTTTCCCTGCAAGAGCGGGTGGAGCGGGGGTTAGGTGTGACACACAGGGGCGTTATTCTTTAATCCCTACTCTACTTATCACTTGAACATCCTGGTATGTTCACAGGTATACTCTTAACCGACAAAACGCCTAAACACACAGAACTTATTACAAGTCAGATTCCTTACTGCGACAGACGAATACCTACCTACACAGATCTATCTGGCTCTACATATTGCTACCCCACCGACATAACAATATAAATGTTCTCATAATTTCTGCAGACTCAGGGTAATTGCCATATAAAGATGAATCCAGCTCCGTTAACAAGGAAATGCCTTCATTGGTTAACATGCCTGTCCATGTGGAAACATCAAAACACATGGTTGAGATACAGCTCCAAAGCTACAAATATTGCACATCAACAATAATTACATTTTCCTCCTCGACCATCCCGTAACCTTAAGTTCTGCAACCCATTGCCACAACCTCCCCGGACAGCAGCCACGGGCCCCCTTCCCGAATCCCTAATTTTTACTAAACAATCTTTCCCACAACTACCCAGCCACATGCAGAGCAAATTTGGTACAATGCATCAGGAAAGTAAAGTCTTGAGGGGTTGTGCTCCCCATTCAGATTCGCCCGTATAAAGTGGATAAAAGTGGGGTGTTGCCCTTAATTTGGGTATTTCATCGTTCAAAAATCTTCTCAGAAACTAGTCATGTGGCATCAAGACCATGGCCTAACCTTAAGTTGTGCTCCCCATGGCCGTATCTTCCTTGGAAAGGGGCTACGGGCTCCTTCCCCATATCCTTTATATTCTTGACAACATCTCAACTACCCGGCCAATATGGACCAAACTTTGTATGATGCATCAGCACAGCAAGATCTTATGGCGTAGTGCTCCACATCCAGATCCGCCCCCTATCAGAGGCTGAAAGAGGGGGTTTCGCCTCAAATTTCAGTAATTTATTTTTTTAATCTTCTCAGAAACCATGGGGAAATAACTGTCAGTTCACCAACAGGTTGATGAGCTATTTTATACAAATTTACATCTGGCTTTGCTCCTCCTGTCCTTCCCAAGCCAACCCAGGTCACACGCATTCCTTTAGAAACAACCATCTACTCATCCTCTCAAAGTCCAGATTGGTCGCCAACCTACATTCATATGTCCCCTTATTCACCACATTGTACAAGAGTCTCCCTTCCCTGCATCTGCTCTCATTTTCATCACTTCAATCTTTCAAATGAGCTGCACCGCACTAACTGTAGAGCTCACCCAAACACATCCATGATCTCTTCCACACATGGATTATTTTCCATTCTGTTCCTCTAAAGGCCATGGTTACTCCTTTTTGTTCTAATCTTCCCTTCATCCTTTTGTACCTCACACCTCCCATGCCCTTTGGTATAGTTTGTAAACCTGCTGCCTTTTGTTGTTCAGCCCCTCCATGGGCCTAAACCCGTGTAGAACTATAGCAATACGATTGTCGCCAATATGCCTCCGCAGTCCGCATAGTCCCACAACGGGTAGATGCCCTCGTTCACAGTCCTAAAAATAAACAAGTTTGATTTAAATCCCTTCAACTGTTTTCAAGTATCACATTTTTACCAGCCATGACGGGTTTCACATCGATCAGTGAAGCGGTTTCAGAAGGGATTTTTTTTAAAATATCAGCTTTCAAGCTAATATGGCTGCCACACCACGTGACATATGACCTTAAAAATGTACACTCTGCACATGTATGGGTAGGGGATCACGTTTGTCAAGTTTCATGTTGATCGGATAAGGTTAGTTTTTCCATCCAAGATGGCTGTCAAACCACATGACCTACGATGTCATCATTTTCAAACGATATGCAACAATGGTGTTAAATGATATTTGTAAAATTTCGCATCAATACGGTAAGCGGTTTCAGAGATACAATTATTTCATAGTTTCCTTAAATACAATATGGTTGCCACACCATGTGACCAATGATGTTTTCGTGATCATCTTTTAATCAACATGCTTAGTCAATCACACATGTACAGTTTTGACAATCGATTTGGTGGTTTGGGAGAAGATGTTTTTTTTTTAAAGGTTTTAGGTTAAATCCAATCAATATGACTGCCAAACCATGTGATCTATGATGTAATAAATT
Organism: Myxine glutinosa; assembly: GCF_964187855.1. Classification (NCBI taxonomy): domain Eukaryota; kingdom Metazoa; phylum Chordata; class Myxini; order Myxiniformes; family Myxinidae; genus Myxine; species Myxine glutinosa. The sequence goes on from NC_136269.1 coordinate 96,178,665, forward strand.
CAATATTTCAATACAAATGGGTCACAGATCATGTGCATGCGATTTCAGATTTTTAGGATAAGGAATTCGATTTCAACATTTTGGGCTAGTATACCACTTCAGCTATGATGTCATTATTATCATGCTTTTGTTCCTCATTGGGAGGACTTGACAATGTGCCAAGTTTCAAATTTTTCCATTCAGTGGTTTCCAATAAATAATTTTTTTGTTATTTGCGTTTATTCCAAGGTAGCTGCCATACCACGTGACCTGTGATATCACAATTATGATTAAAAAAAACATTCTGCATGGGTGTCACTCCTTCCCTGAAAGTTTAGTCTCAATCGGACATGTGGTTTAGCCTGTACGGACGGACAGACAACCAAAAAACATAATGCCTTATATTAGGAAGGTAAGTTGCGGCAATGGGTCGCAGAACTTAAGGTTACGGCAGGGTCAAGGAGTAAAATGTAATTATTGTTGATGTGCAATATTTGTCTTAAAGTTTAAAGCTGCATCTCAATTATTGGTTTTGATGTTTCCGTGTGGACAGGCATGTTAACCAATGAAGGCATTTCCTTGTTAACGAAGCTGGATTCATCTTTATATGGCAATTACAATGAGTCTGCAGAAAGTATGAGACCATTTATATCTCTACGGACAAGAGGCCAAATGAATACAGTACTTGCAACCACGGCATGATCTGTGCATATTGTCTTTTGGACATAACAATGCCTTATGGACTCCTAAAGAACCTGAGAAGAGCAAAACATCGCAAGGGCCACCTTCGGCGGCAGAGGCATGAAAAGGTTACCACAGAAACAGCCCTTATAGCAATATCTTCATCTTTGTACATCGAATATCTATACAATCTCACTTTAAGTAGTGTACTATGAATGTTAACATTATTTCAAACATAATTACATTTTCAAATTGTGTGCCAACCAATCTTACTACAATTCACCAAATGTCCGTCCATCCGTCCGTTCCAAGGTACCTCAAAAACGGCTGAACCGATCGCAACGATATTTTGGGTGGGTAATCCTGGGATCTCCTGGAGTAAAAATAGGGTATATTGTCTTTCCAATTTCAGCTTTGGCCTCCAGCATTTTCAGGTTTGGACTCCCGCATAACGTTATTTTCCCGGGTACCGCACAAACGGCTGCACCGATCGCTGCACCAATCGGACTCGGTGACCTCGGACAAAGACCTTTTATAAGGACATGGGTGGAATCCCTGCTTGAGAGAATGCCAAACCCCTCCCCGCCATCACGGTCATCTCTCCAACTCACAATCCCACGAGATATTCGGAAAGGACGACCCAAAACCAATTACAGTGAAACCTTGACTTACGAGTGCACCAACTTACGAGTTTTCCGAGATACGAGCCGTCGCTCGGGCGGTTTATTGCTTTGAGATGCGAGCCGAGATCTGAGTTACGAGCTTACGCCACCCGCCACCAAGTGGGTTCTGGTCACGTGGTTATCTTGCCGTGCAAGCATCTCTGCCGTATATCGCTGCTGCTTTGTTTTCGCATGTTGGTTATTTTGGAAAATTTCTTAGTTTTAACCATGGGTCCTAAGAAATTGAGTGCCAAGGGCAGTACTGAGAAGAAGAAGAGGATGATGTGCTTGGATATAAAACACGCAATCGTCGAAAAACATGAGCGAGGTGTGCGTGTTGTCGACTTGGCGAGGCAGTACGATCGTAGCAGTACGATCGAAACATTTTGAAAGGGAGGAAGAAACAAACCTCGTTGGACAGGTTTTTATTGAAACGCCCTGCAAGTGAAAGCGAGGAAAGTGTGGCGAAAAAGGCAAAAGTCATCTCCTCCACCTCCGCCAGCATCTTCGTCTGATCTTCAAGGTAAATACACTTAATAAAACCAGTTTATTTCTTTACATTGTGGCGGACACGGAAGCTCACTGGCGTGGTGACATCATTCCGCGCACCGAGTGGGCGGCGGTCACGCCGAGGGGTAGGCGTGGCCTCAGGATATACACCGGGCGCGCAGCCTGGAGCGCGCCAGTGTTACAGTGAGCTCTTGAATAAAGACTCTTACAAATTACCGCGTTGTCCGCTTCCTCCTTGTTTACAAGCAGCGCGCGTAACGCCGCTTATTATGTACAGTATATACGAGGTCGTGCTTGTTTATACATTATTTGTTATTTATAAAGTACATTTTTCTTATTTAAAAACACGTAACAAAAAAAATTGGTGTGGTTTTTTGGGGGCTGGAACGGATTAATAGCATTTCAATGCATTTTAATGGGGAAATTTAATTTGAGAAACGAGCAAATTGAGTTACGAGCTCGGTCACAGAACGAATTAAACTCGTAAGTCAAGGTTTCACTGTATCTTCTTTTTGATTCGTATATAAACATCATTAAGAGTAAATAATGACCTTGGCCAAAGTTCAAACAACATGGGTTTAATTTCTACATGAGAGAATTCCACATAGCTATTTGGGCGGTGTATAAGCTAACAGATCACTGTCTCCATCGATCTTGCCAAGGCCGTAACACTTATCGGCTCAAAATCCTTTTAACTGTTGACTTGGTAGTTTTTACAATGAAGGACACACGTATCGGTTTTACATACACATATACTACATAGCGATTGTGAATGTGACAGCTCTGAGGCGTCTTTCGCATTGCAGTGACGGCGAGCACCAACATGGCGGCTGTAAGATTAAAATCTGGCTTCAGGCCCCCTCACCACCCAAAGCCTTCAAACAGTCATATTAACACGCTCCTCCCCCTTCATTCCCGTTCTTCAAAGCAAAGCGGTAAAATCTATTGTATCGCCATTATATATTACTGGCAACGGTACCCGCCCTAAGGGCGGGGCTTCAATTGCAAGGCGCAAATGATTATTTAAACGATTTATATAAACATCCGTTTAATCATATCACACGCAAATCGTCAAAATATAAACAGTATTTTTAGAATTTCAATAAAAGCCACATCACTGTTCTGTCACTCAAGCTTTTGGGTCTCACTATCTGCCATGATCTTTCTTGGGAAAAACCACATTTCCAAGCTGGCCTCCAAAGCCAGTCGCCGACTGGGCATCCTCCGTCGTGCGAAGTCCTTCCTCGGCACACCTGAGCTCCTCACCACATACAAGGCTTTCATCCGCAGCTCAATGGAATACTGTTCTCCCCTATGGGCTGGTGCTCCTGCCTCACACCTGGCTCGGCTTCACGCTGTTGAATCCAAAGCTTTCAAAATCATTGGAATCTCCCGCGATGAAGCTATCTCTGAGGGCCTTTCACTCACTCACCGCAGGCAGGTAGGTGGTCTTTCTGTCTTCTACCGACTCCTCTCCGGCCTTGCTCCCCCAGCTCTCTCTGTGCTCTGTCCCCCAAATATTCCTACAGGTCGCACAAGATCTGCCAGCAACCCTCTGATGGTTAAACTGCCGAAATCTCGGCTCTCTGCTCACCTTCACTCTTTCATTCCTCTTTTCTCCCGCCTGTGGAACAAACTCCCACACTCCCTTCAATCCCTCTCCTCCCTCCAGGTCTTTAAAACAGCTGTTCACCACCATCTCTTATCTTCCCCCATCCATAACCTTGAGCTTTTCTACCCCCACTAATTCACCCCAGATCCACCTTGTTTGAAATTCCAACTTATTTCCTGGAAATCCTGGCAGTGTCCATATGTTTATACCTCTCCCACCCCCCCCCCCCCTTCACATGCCTCCCCCCCTTCACATGCCTCCCCCCCTTCACATGCCTCCCCCCCAAAGCCCTCTCCCTCCCACAGATCTCTCGATGTCTCCATGTCTCTCGGTCCCTGCTCTCAAATGTTGTTTTGTGTCCTTCCCCCTCTCTCCCCATCTTGTCTACCGCTCCCGATGTTATTTGTTTTATGTGTCTGTTTGTCTTTCTGTGTGATTAATGTTCGCTCTTTCACGAGCCTCGATCTTGTATACAAAAAAAAAAAAAAAAAAAAAAAAAAAAAAAAAATCACTGTTCATATCTGTAAATATTGTTATGTCTGGCGGGTAGTGATATGTAGAGCAGATAGATCTGAGTAAGTAACATGCTTCGAGGTGTCACGGTAAGGAAAACTACATGTAATAAGTTCATGTGTAGGCGTTTGTCGGGTTAAGATGTATACTTGTGAATCTACCAGGAGGTTCGAGTGATAAGTAGTGTAGGGATTAAGGAGTAGCGCCCATGTGTGTCCTCACCTGGTTAGCCAAACCTTTGTCCCTTTTGGCACTGCAGACCAACATAGACATTCCGACGGATCCTTAGCGCAACACTAAATAACGCCCTTCCCCCCTGACATGACTTCGGAAGAAACCAGGCCAGGACACCGCCGAATGGCCGCCGCCATTTACACCTCCGACAGGCCTATCCACCTTGAGTACCACGCCCAGGAGGGCTGTGATCGTTTGGCGCGAATGGACGCAGAAGGCGCGAAGCGGGTCAACAAAGGGCGGGAAGTACGAGTCTCTGGTTGGGTGCCGCGCCGAGGCTGACGTCACGGCCCAAGGATATAAAAAGAGCACGCGGAACCCTGCGTGCAGATTGCAGTTGGGTTGAGACGCGGCAGGACTTGGTTCGAGTTGAGTTGAGTTGCTTGGAGAGACAGACGTGAGACGCACTTTGGTTCGAGTGCAGGAGAGTTCGTTTGAGCAGTTGGGTTTTGAGAAGCGAGTTGGAAGGACGAGAGTGAGTGAGTTGGCCAAGTTAGATTCCTGGCTCTGGCAGTCTCTAGCGGCGCTCGGTCTTCTTTGTCTTGCCTAGCCCGAGTGGAGTTCGCTGCTTCTGACACGTTCCTTTGTGTCGCTTGGACGTCCTTTTGCTTGGCTGGTAGCATGCAGTCGCACCTCCGTTCTCTCCATTCCTGTCTTTTTGTGCTTCGTGTGGAGATTGACCTCGTGGGGAGCCGCTGGCCTGCGTTGGAAGCGTGGCACTTGGAGCGAGGGACCTCGTGGTGTGCGATCGGGTCTTGTGGAGCTTGGAGCGAGGCCTCGTGGGTACATCGGGGCCGAACGGAGCCGTGTTGGACGGCAGTCAAGAACAGGACAACAAAGACGAGATAAGGCCGCATCCGCGATTACATTTTACACAACGAATGTGTTTCTTTATCAATTCATCTCCCTCGTCTCGTATCCGAAATCTGTTGTGTGGGGACGTCCCGATTAGGATATTTGTTACCGGCGCGTGCTTTTTCCTGTCCATGCCTTTTTCCTTTAATAAACCCTTCTATTATTTTCTGTACATACTTGAACGTAGTTTCCGGGTGATTGATTTGATAGGTAAGGCTGCAGGGCTCTTGCCGCTCCCCTCCATCCCACGCGCTTGGTGTAGCTTTTGGTTTTGGAATCCGCCATTGGGTTTTCGCCTCAGGGGCTAAAGCCTTCGCGATCGGCATCCGTGACCGCCTGATATTAATCAAAGGCGGTCGCGCGACAATATTATTCCATCGTGTTTCAAAATCGTGATATCAACTGGACGCTTTTCTTTAGGGGAAAACAATTGAATGAATTTGTACCTCTTCTTCAGCTTCGAACTTCAGGATAGACGACATTGCTGATAAAAGTTCCTTTTTTCTCTTTGAAGTTCTTGGCAAACATTTTTATATTGCCGCTGCTGCCAACGCGACGCATGGCATTATTCATTACATTCATTCAATGAAGCCACGCCCATAGGGCGGGTACCGTTGCTAGTATGTACAAGTGTTACGCCTAGGTCCCCCATCGGGGAAGTGATGTGAGTTGACAAAGTGGAAGACGCAGAAAACATGCTATGATATGATATTTCGCTCACAAGGTTCAGACATACATGGTGGTGGCCATCTTGGATTTTGACGTGGCGACCCAATTTTCAATAGCGTTCTTCCTTATGCGTAGATACACCCACACACCAGATTAGAAGTTGGTACTTCGCTTATTTTTCAAGATATTCTGCTCACAAGGTTCAGACATACATGGCGGCCGCCATCTTGGATTTTGACGTGGCGACCCAATTTTCAATAGGGTTCTTCCTTATGCCTAGATACACCAACACACCAGATTAGAAGTTGGTACTTCGCTTATTTTTCAAGATATTTCGCTCACAAGGTTCAGACATACATATGGCAGCGGCCATTTTGGATTTTGACGTGGCGACCCAATTTTCAATAGCGTTCTTCCGTATGCGTAGATACACCCACACACCAGATTAGAAGTTAGTAGTTCGTTTATTTTGAAAGTCTTTCCTGAACCTGTCTTTCCCTCGTGGTCCCCCTGTGCTGTCTTTCCCTCGTGGTCCCCCTGTACTGTCTTTCCCTCGTGGTCCCCCTGTACTGTCTTTCCCTCGTGGTCCCCCGTGCTGTCTTTCCCTCGTGGTCACCCTGTGCTGTCTTTCCCTCGTGGTCCCCCTGTGCTGTCTTTCCCTCGTGGTCCCCCTGTACTGTCTTTCCCTCGTGGTCCCCCTGTGCTGTCTTTCCCTCGTGGTCACCCTGTGCTGTCTTTCCCTCGTGGTCCCCCTGTGCTGTCTTTCCCTCGTGGTCCCCCGTACTGTCTTTCCCTCGTGGTCCCCCTGTACTGTCTTTCCCTCGTGGTCCCCCTGTACTGTCTTTCCCTCGCGGTTGTCAGCTCTTTCACGAGCCTCGATTCAGTATACAAAAAAAAAAGAAAAAAGAAAAGAAAGATATTTCGCTCACAAGGTTGACATATATATGGTGGCGGCCATCTTAGATTTTGACGTGGCGACCCACTTTTCAATAGCGTTCTTCCTTATGCCTAGATACACCCACACACCAGATTAGAAGTTGGTACTTCGCTTATTTTTCAAGATATTCCGCTCATAAGGTTCAGACATACATGGCATCAGACAAACATGGCGGCGGCCATCTTGGATTTTGACGTGGCGACCCAATTTTCCATACGGCTCTTCCTTATGCCTAGATACACCCACACACCAGATTAGAAGTTGGTATTTCGCTTATTTTTCAAGATATTCCGCTCACAAGGTTCAGACATACATGGCATCAGACATACATGGCGGCGGCCATCTTAGATTTTGACGTGGGTTGTACCCACACACCAAATTCAAATGTGGTCCTTCACTTACGCACGCACGGACGGACGGACACATGGACGGAGGGGAAAACCATAGTCCCCCTTTCGCTCCGCGGTGCGACGGGGGACAATAACCCCCTTCTTGTGACAGCTGACAGAACCGAGAAGCCTCGTGGCATATAACAAATAAGGTTGAGAGTGATTCCACAGAAGCCACGAGAGGCAGACTTGATGCTGGGGTGTCATCCAATCAGGGAGAGCAGTACTCCATTGAACTATGAACAAAGGCCTTGTCGACTGAGTAGTTCCAATATTTCAAGAGATTACCAAATTATGGAGGATGCCCAATTTGTGGCTGGCATTGGAGGTCAGCTATGCCATATGGTCAGCCCACGACGTTTGTGATCGACGGTGAGGTTGGAAAATTCAAGAGACCACTTATTTCAGTCGCCGACCAAGGAAATAGATGGGTTTGTTTGACGATCCTTCCAGAAGACAAGATTTGATGATTGAAAATAAAGCTCGACTGGAAAACCAGCGTGTAGTCAATTCCTGATCAGCAGAGTGAGACACAGCTGCTGTCTTCCTATCAGTGGGATGGGGATATTGAACGACACAATGTAGACATCAGAAAAAAAGGAACAGATTATATTCCAGAGCCCCAGAGACTTCGTCAGTGTAGATGACGAACAAGACTGGGCCCAAAAATTGCTTTGGAGGGGAAAGGATTCAATTGATAGCTATGTGGGAAAGAGGAAGAAGCCAAAAATCCAATTATGAATGTGACATTGCATGCAAGCAGAGGATACCAGACTATTGAATGCCGAAGATACATCCAAAGAGATTATCCTGAACTCGTGTTTGAGATTGGGGTCGATTTCTGGTGCCAGCATTTTCGTCGAGTAAACATGGTCGCCCCAGCTACATGAAAACTTCTTCAAAGAATACCGGATCAGATCTGTTGTTGTCCCAGTGTAGTTAATTGCATTGCAAATCCATTCTCATCTTCTTATCCATACGAAGATGGAACCATTTGTGTCGATTTTCAGATTACATTTGTCTACGCTTCAGCTGGGCTCACATGCGCGAGTCTTTGGCCCGAAACGTCACATATCATGTGCTTCTCCGACATCTCACTTTTCTTATGTCTTTTCAAAAAAGTAATCCTCATTCCCCTTCCATCCCCCCACAACCAATGTTGATGGCATATACAAAATTTCATTAAATACATATTTTAAAATGTGCCCGTAATTGTATTTTTTGCCATTTGACATTTTGACCCCACCACATTTGACCCCACCACCGTTTGTGACGACAGTTATTCCAAGTTCCAGGTTTGGTTACCTCATCTAAACAGTCATTTTAAAGCAGACATATCCACTGAGACACCTTCAAGGTGATATATTCAGAACTTTACTTGCACAGCAAAGCCGTATGCAAGACATGTACTTGATTATCATATATGATAAATAACAATCACGGAGATCCGCAGTAATACTGTGTTGCAACCTTCATACTAAAATGGTATTATTAAGCGTCAGTTCCCTGTACCCTTTGCAAATAAGCATTCAGCTCTGATGAATCACGATCTTGGCATAATTTTATTTTTCCAATCATCAAGTACTCTTGATTCGATTGAACAAGCTATTCGTACACAATCCAAAACCGATTGATGCACTCTTGCCATGCAGTATTGCAGCCATCATTGGATATGACTACCATCGCATACAAGGCACATTTACATCTCCTGTACTTTTGTTAGCCTTAGACTGGTGAGGCAAACTTTAGTTGAAGATGACAATGAATCATTGCACCATAAGCTATCTACATGCAAATCTGATCGGGTGATTGTCACGTTATAAAGAGGGTAGGAGTCCCCCAGATACTTTCCTTTTGCACTACATTTTTATCCATAATCATTTCCGACAACACATTTGTGAATTACAAACGCCACACCGGTGTTGGAAATTGAAAAGCTATGGAGTTATTGGCCTCTTGTGGTTACCTTTGCCTGTTGACAGTGGCAGCACTGCCTGACCCCAGATCTCAATGTACACTTTATAGCGGTCTTTGGTGGCCTCAAAATAGCCTTCAAAGCTAACGTGTGGTAGCTTAAAAACTTTTATCAAGATGCGAAAGTACCGACAACCAGAAATTGAGGCCCCTATGTGCTACGGTTCGGCCATAAAAGAGTAACATACAAACACGTGAAAATTATTTACAAGATCCACCGAGTGCATATGAAATGAAGATGAAACTATTAAATAACCAGTACACCCAATCCCAATGGGAGCAGCAGGAAGGGCCATGTTATCCTTTTTGGAGTATATAGATTACAGTAGATCTAGGTTCATGCGTCAAGAATGTCATATTTCCACCCTTTCGGTTTAGTTTTTTTTTAAACAGCAGTGGCGACTGTTTACAAAGGAAACCATACGTGTTTGTGGTTTATATAAAAATTACTTCCAGTAAGGTTGCCCAACAAAATACCACAACAAGCTATTTATACACGTTAACACAGTGTTTGTCGAAAGAGGAAAAACCCCTTGTGGATGGGGGATATCAACAGGCATTTTAAGGCCATTTTCCCTGTGAGAGGGGGTTAGCCTTGCAGTCCCCATGACAATCTTCACCATTTTCTGCATCTCCCCTTGTTAACCCCCTTGCCCGCATTTCTTCTTCCACAATCTTTAGCCAAGTCTTTCTCGGTCTTCCCCGTCCTCCACTTCCTTCTACATTCATTTCCATCACTCTTCTCAACCAGTCACTTTCATCCTTCCTCAACACATGACCAAACTATCTCAACCTGTTTCTCTTCACAGCATCCATCACAGGCTCCATTCCCATCATCTTTCTCAATTCATCGTTTGTCTTCCTCTCTCTCAACGATACTCCACACATCCACCGAACCATTCGCATTTCCACCCTTCGTTGCTGCTCTACGTTCATTACCCATGTCTCGCTCCCATAAATCATAACACTTCTCACACATGCAGCATACACTTTTCCCTTCAGTTTCAACGACACTCCCCTCCTCGGCAGCACACCACTCAGTTCCCGAAACTTCTTCCATGCACATCTCACTCCAGCAACCATTGCTGAGTCTGATCCACCTTCTTCATTCAGCATGTCTCCTAGGTAACAAAATGTTTTCACACCTTCCACCTTCACGTCGTCTCCAAGATTCAACTCAACATTTCCTCCATCAGCAGCTCCCTCTGTGCATACCTTACACTTGAATGTAGCTGCCACACTGGTTAATGACCCTCTCAGATCACCACATTTTTGATGAACCCACTCTGCACACATTGTACATTGAATGGAGTTCACTCTGACATCCTTCCTGCACACAGCACATGGCCACTTCCCAGTTCTTTCCACCTCACCACATGCTTTACCACCTGCCATCACCTTCGTCTTTCTGATATTCACCTTCAGACCTTTTGTCTCCATACATTCCTTCCACTTGTTCATCTTCTCCTTCAGTCCATCCATACTTTCTGCAATCAACACCAGATCATCTGCATACAACAACTCCCACGGTAAACCCTCCTTTCCTAAACCCTCAACAACTCCCACGGCACCTCCGTCACAGCTACAAATAGTAGTGGACTTAGTACCGACCCCTGATGCACTCCCACCTTCACCTCAAACACACCACTGTTCCCCTCCTTCGTCCTTACAGCTGTGCGCGCTCTCTCGTACATTGCCATCACTGCTCTGTTCAACCATTCCTCCACTCCTAACTTCCTCAATGCCCATGTCACTTCACGTGGAACCCTATCAAATGCTTTCTCCAGATCAACAAACCCAAGAAACAACTTCTTCCTCTTCTCCATGTACTGCTCCCGCAACTGCCTTACAATAAAAAGCGCGTCTGTCGTTCCTCTTCCTGGCATAAATCCAAACTGCATTTCGTCGATCTTCACCTTCTTCCTCATCCTCCTCTCCAACACCCTTTCCAATATCTTCATTCCATGCTCCAATAACTTTATCGCTCGGTACGAGCCACACTCCAGAGGGTCACCTTTCCCCTTGTATAGAGGGACGAGGGTACTCAGTTCCCAATCCACTGGAATGCGGCCTTCTTTCACCACCAGATTACAGATCTGTCATTCTCTTCACACCCCAACTTCCTGCTGCCTTCAACATATCTCCCACAACTCCCGTCGGCCCTCCTGCTTTTCTACTCTTCATTGCTTTTATCGCTTCCTCAACTTCCTTCTCAGTTATCTTCTCTGCTGGTCCGAAGACTGGGTTACTCTCTGTGTTGCCATCCCATTCATTCTCTGCATGCAACAGCATTTCCATATATCTCTTCCATCTTCCTTTAATTCCATGTGGGTCCACAACGATTGGTACCACTTCATCCTTCAAGCAACTCACCCCCATCACATTGCACCTCTCTTTCGCTATCTGCTTTGCAATCCTGAATACCGCTCTCTGACCCTCTTCCGAATCCAAGCCTTCTCCGAACATTTTCCTGCATGCCTCCTGCGCCTTTCCTACCTCTTTCTTTGCATCCTTCTTGTCTGCCTTATAACTTTCATGCCCTGCCTCTTCTGCCCCCGTACCCTTTGCCTTCTGCCACTCCTTGAACTTCTTCCTCTTCTCGTCAATCCTCTTTCCAACTTCATCATCGCACCACCATGTTTCCAAGGGCCTCGGTGGTCCTTGTGTCCATCCATATACCTCACCAACGGCTCCCAACAGACATCCAACTACTTTCATTGACATCCAACCACTTTCAAGCTCAACCACATCATCCTCTACCATACTCAGCCTCTCTTTTAATGCCTCCCTCACTGTCACCTGTTTCAACCTCCACGCCTTCATTCTCGGTTGGTACTTCACCCGCCGAGCTCTCCTTGCACCTTTCACCCTTATGTCGTAGACAACCAAGTGGTGCTGTGAAACAGCCTCCTCCCCCGGGATCACCTTTGTGTCCCGGAGGTGCCCCCTATCTCGCCTACGCACCATCAGGTAGTCAACGGTTGTCGGCGACCCACCTGACGTGTATGTAACAAGCTTATTATCCTCTTTCTGGAACTGAGTATTACAAGTCAATAAACCAGCTACATCAGCAAACTCCAAAATCCTTTCACCTTCTCCATTTCTCACACCATATCCACAACCCCCATGAACTCCCTCAAAACCGTCCATACTCCTTCCCACATGTCCATTTATGTCTCCTCCTACCACAACAACTTCCTCATCTTTCACGTTTTCCATCAGCTTCTCTATCGCACACCAGAACTTGTCCTTCTCTTCATCGCTCCGACCAACCTGCGGAGCATATCCCGAGATGACGTTCACCAAGAGCTTTCCAATCATGATTTTCACCATCATCAACCTTTCACTCACTGTCGTTACACTCACCACACTGTCTACAAACTCCTCAGAAAACAGGACACCAACACCATTCACGCCCTCCAGGCACCCTTGCCACACCAACTTGTATTTCTGTCCCTGCCTACCCTTCACCATTCTCGCACCACTTCCCTTCCATCTCATCTCCTGCACACAACATATGTCCACTCTTCTTCTGACCAATACTTCCACCACTTCTCCTGATATCCCTGTCATTGTCCCTACATTCCATGTCCCAATGGGGATATCATTGGATGGGGGATATCATTAGTATCAATATTGCTTTGTAATAACATTAATAGTATGCTATTATTTGTGTTGTTATTACTTTTAGTATTAGAAGCTGCCTTGCAAAAACACCATGACTAGCTAGCTATGTCAACTGATTTTGCCCAAGGTGGCAACACCCTTAGTCAACCTGTCAAATTTGTTTGAGATTGAACAGGTAATGACCAAAGGTATCATGGTCAAAAATACAGACACCAAATTGTGTGCAGTATCTCAGTATGATTAAACGAATGCTTACAGACAATCGCCAACTTCCTCTTGAAAGTCTTAGGTGGTGTATTCTGCAAACACAGGGATTTTCCACACAATAAACACCGGCATCAAACAACAACATCCAAAATATTAATATATATAATTCAAATAATCGAACTGTCGCAAGCAAACTATCAGCATTATTACAGCCTTAACACATTCAAGTCCTTGGGTTTTGACATTTTAAAGAATGAACGCTGTCGATTAGAAAATGTATACAATTCAAAATGTGCAGCCAATTAAAAAGCATACACTTCGCATTTACAGGTTTAAAAAAAAAGAAAGCATATCAATAATTATGTTAATTGAAATGGAAAACAGCATACAAAAAGGAATCATAAAATCGAAAATGTCAACAATTCTTCAACTGCCTGTACAGACACAATCAAAACGAAATATCAAACTTTCCAAGTACCCGCACACAACACGTCGTTGGGAAGCGCGGGACTGGCACAGCACACGCTCGGGGACGCTCACTCTAGGACACTAGCAGAGTCTGAACCGAAGGGCCTTCGGTTCGGGGCTGGACTGAGATGGATGAACACAGCAGCAATTCTGAGAAAACAAATGTCCTTTTGAAGCACGGCAGGTAGGCGATTCTTCATTGACTTGGGCTTGCTTGCTGTCCGGCTTTGACGTAACCACAGAAGGTGATCGAAAAAAAAACAAAATAAACATCTTCCACTCGTCTTCAGAAGCACCCCCACTGCTCGTCTCTTCATACTATGGGAAAATTGTTTCGCCTCAATTTCCGCTCATCAGTCTTGAACCATAAAGATCTGCATATGCAGCGGAACAAAAGCTGCACTATTGAATGAAAGCTCGTGCATTAGCGGGACCAAAGTCCTTGGAGTTTGGGTCATCTTATCCCAGGTTTTACAGCATAACCCACAAAACTTCAGAGCCTCCCTCTTCTTGGTTATGATGAAGGTGAGTCCTGGTTTTTCAGCTTGAACAGGTCAGACAAAGGTAACCAACAAGAACCAAGGTTTGGTCATCTGCTTCACTTTTTGTCATGTTTTGCTTTGTCCACACGCAGTCTTCACAAGAAAGGTTGCATTGTGGCCAAATGTAGCAAAGGTGCCACACGGGCCTTTTATTTGCAGCAAGTCCCATTGGGCGCAACAACTTCAGAGCCAGAGAACCTCACAAGTATATGGTCATCATTGCCAACATAATTTGGCATCTTCCAGGAGAATGGTTGGGTAGGGGGTGCTTTCTCAGTCGGGTTCTGTGGTAGCCTTTTGGACAAGCAGCAAGTTGTTTTTACATGTGGACATCTCGAGAAGGTTGATGCAGCACCTTCCTGGAGCCAATGAAGATTTCAGCCAATCAGCAAACAGCAATGAAGGACCCCCCCAGCAGGTGTCTAGTGCACACCCTGCCCCGGTCCTGGACACCTGGGGCTGCATCGACGATGGTGGTGGTATTTAGGTCGGGCTGACACATCAAAAGCATAAACAGCACAGGAGCCAGCGTCAAATATGGATTATGAAAAGTCAATCAGATGTCCTTGAACGCAACCAATTTTGTAAAATGAGATGCTCATTATTTCATACGGGAAACTCCTGACTGTTCAGCAGAGAAGAAAAAAAAAATTAAATGCTTTCAACATTTACAGAGCAAAATATTTAACAACCAAAATAAAGTTTTTCTTTTTTTTGCAAAGCTCCTTTAATTTTTGGTTTAAAGTTTTCACAGAAACCTAAAAAGTGTGAAAGGATAGACTCCATGACAGCGTTATACATCTTGTGTAGGAAGACCAAAAAAAAAATGAGGATCTACAGCAATTATCAGCACTCGCTCACATTAGTTTGACCTATCTTCAAACACAAAAAGGCCACTGCAGTAAACGCACACGACACAGCCGCCCCACCTCATTCTTCTTTTCCTCATCGGCTCCAGGTATCGGCTCTTCCAGCGTCTCTCCACCCTCACTATCCTCTCGCTCTGCTCGCCGCTCCATGTCTACAACTACTTCTCCCTTGTCCTCGCTGGGAAAAATGAAGAGCGGGTGGGTGATGAATATGGCTCAAGTCTGTAATGCAGTTTGTCAAGGGCTGCAAAGGTTTAGCTATAAACAATACCACATGGATGCCTGATCAATCAATTTGAAGATGCTTTTTCGAGGAGGGTTTGGGGTGTGCGGCACTCGATATGATACTTTGACAATGAAATAGGGTATGAAATACATTGGTTGAAAATTATTCTGTCAAACTACAGAATTACAAGGCAGCAAACCAGGGGAGTGGGGGGAGGGGTTTGAAATCAAACTTGTGTTGATCATCACAATTAAACAATTTGTCAGACATCCTGTCAAACCTGATAAATTCAGAGAAACTCAGAGGTCATTCACCACTTCAGGCCAGAGATTCTTCCATGCCACGTTTCCAGAAATAATTCACAACAGAGGTCCTTGCCATCCATGCCAGAAAGCAACTGATACAGAGCTGATTTTGTGTAAAGACACACTGATTCACAAGTTGAATCAAGAGTGATGTATTTGGAGGCAGGAAAACCAACTGGATGTATTAATCGTTATCAAATCAGAGCAGTGTGACCCAGTGCATTGTGGACTACAAAGAGGGCCTATTCAGAGGTTCCTGTACTGTAAACAGGCCTCTACATGAAGGATGATAACTCAGGAATGAACCACAAGAGAGGTCTCATGTCAGTTTTTTATTATTGTACACCGCTCCTTTCCTTATGCCATCTCCAGTCGCTACATGCCGTCATTGCCGGGCACTGAAAGGGATGGGAGTATTCAGTTTTCACTCCGGTTGTTTGTTTGGTTTTTTGTTTGTCCGGGCGATATCTCAGCCATCCTTTGAGCTAGGAAGCTGAAATTTTGGCGCAATAGTGAGCAAGTGCCTTGGCAAAAACAGTATTTTTTGGCTTTTTGATTAATCAATTAATTAATGAGTTACTTAATTATTATCGATTAATTAAGTACTGATTTATTTCCTTTCTCATCTGGCCATTATCTCAGGACCTTTTGAGTTGGGAAGCTGATATTTGGACAGGACAATGACCATGTGATTTGGCTATAAAGAATATTTTGATTTATTGTTTAATCAATTAATCGATTAATTATTTGATTAACGACTTGATTAGTTTAAAAAAAAAATTAAATACAGATTCAGATGAAATGGTGGTGGTTTCGGTATTCTATTAGCCAATTGATTAATAATTAATTTAATTATTTTACGATTATCATTTATTTAATTTCATTATTAATCATTTATTTATTTTCTTTCTCATCTGGGCAATATCTCAGGCACCTTTTGAGCTGGGAAGCTGATAATCAGACACGACAATGACCAAGTGATGTAGCTATAAAGGATATTTTTGATTTATTGATTAATCAATTAATTAATTATTTTTTGATTAATTAATTTAATTAATTTTCAAAAAGTTACAGCTTCGGATGAAACGCTGGTGGTTCATGAAACACTATGAGCCAATTGATTAAGAAATTATTTTCCGACTATTATTTATTGATTTTAATTACGCTATCAATCAATAAATTATTGTACACCTCTCCCTCCCAATACCATCTCAATGTGCTGCACGGCGCCCCGGCAATACCGCGCTGGAGGATATTAATTTTTTGGCATGGGGGCGGTATACTTTGAATGTATCTGTACTTGTTATTATTATAATTAATAATATATGAATAGGCTACGGGACAGCTTTGTCCATGCTGCTTCTCCTACCGGCGACGCACCCTTGCGTGTTAGTCATTTGCAGTAGGTATTAGTCTGACTTTGAAAGTCTACGTTTAGGGGATGTTTTTTTTCAAGCAGAAAAATAAAAACACATTCTATTCTGCCCCTTACGGGCAGTATTCATGCAGACAAGATTACACAATACACATTTGGTGAATATACTTTGTCTTCACGCTCAGTGGTTAACTCGCACGCCTGCGGATATTCAAGTCTTGAGTTTGAATCTCGGTGGCGTCATATATATATATATATATATATATATATATATATATATATATATATATATATATATATATATATATATATATATATATATATATATACACACTCGGCAATGGTCTGGCAACTGTTACAGGAGGCAAAGAGGCAAAGGAAGGATGTGGTGGTGGTATGGCTGGATTTGGAGAATGCATATGGGTCAGTGCCGCATGCCTTGATCAGGTATGCCATGGATTTCTTTTGGGTGCCACAAAGATTTTAGTCAGGCAGATAGGTGTAACAATTGTGGGTTTATACGTACAAGCATGAAATTTGGCACAGTCATAGATAATAGTCTAATGAATAATTCCAGATATGGAACCACCGCGAAAACGTCCTATGGTAGCCGTGGGGGGCATTTTACAAAATGGCCGCTTTTAGTCAAGTGGCTAGATAGGGGTCTCGTGCACCCCCCCCCCCCCCCCGAAATATACTTCTCATTGGTGTCTATAGATAGGAAAAAATGTCGCGGATGCAGTCCGTGATGGATTTCAGAAAATTCTTCTGCGTACGGTGGATACAGATATAGTGGTATTGGCTGTGGCAGCAACAACCAAACTCAAAATCCAGGAGCTTTGGGTGGCCTTTGGGACAGGCCAGCACTTCAGGTATATTCCAGCACATGAAATTGCAGCATTCCTCGGACCAGATAAGTCACAGGCCCTCCCGATGTTCCATGCATACACAGGGTGTGACACAGTCTCGTCATTTAATACACGGGGCAAGAATACAGCCTGGGATACCTGGAAAGTATTCGACGAATTGACGCCAGCGTTAGTTCATCTCTCCACGGGGACAGCAGACATCTCTGATGACGTTGTGGCAGTGCTCGAGCGGTTCACCATTCTTCTCTACGATCGCACCAGCAATCTCGTCAACATAGACGAAGCTCGACAGGCACTCTTCACGAAGAAAGGACGAGCCATGCAAGCTATTCCCCCTACCAGAGGAGCCCTGGTACAACAAATCAAGAGGGCTGTGTACACGGGTGGCCACTGCTGGGGAAACATGCTCAAGGTTGTTATGGATCTGCCCTCACCTGGGGATTGGGGATGGATCGATCCCCACAACTGGAAACCCCTGTGGTCCATGCTTGCTGAAGCCAGCATTTCATCAAGGGAGCTGATTTGTTGTAAATGCAAAAAGGGTTGCAAGGGACGATGCAAGTGCAAACAAGCTAGTTTGAAATGTACCGCTTTGTGCCAGTGTGGTGGACAAAATTGTGACGTATAAACAAGATCAAACTGGAACTATCTAGTAATATAAGTTACCGTTACAGTGCTTGGTGGGTTAATTGACATTGCTGGCAACACAAATGCAAATTGTGGTCATTTGAAGAATACAATTATGGCATATATGTGTATCTAGAGTCATTTCATTAGAACATAAAGAAGCATTTGTGTCGTCCGGTAAAAAATAATCGCGGTCAAAACGGCCATTTTGTAAAATGGCCGCCATGGCTACCATAGGACGTTTTCGTGGTGGGTCCATATCTGGAATTATTCATTAGATTATTATCTATGACTGTGCCAAATTTCATGCTTGTACGTCTAAACCCACAATTCTTATGATGGATACACCTATCTGCCTGACTATTTAGGGTTTTTTTGATGGCATATTATATCAGTGACATATCATATGGCATATCAGTTTTGGATGCGGTTTGCGACACAGTCCTATGTAACAGAGTGGCAGAAGTTGGAAGTGGGGATCCCGATGGGATGTACCATCTCCCCTATTTTGTTTGTGCTGGTTATGGAGTTGTTGATACGTGCGGTGAGTGGACATGGGAAAGAAGTGGAGCTAGCCCCTGGTCAGAGGTTGCCAGCAATGTTTGCATTCATGGATGACCTGACAGTTGTCCAACAGTCCGCTGATGCAGCAGTAGGGGTACTGGGGACGACAGGAAAGGTTGATGCGGTGGGCAAAAATGGGATTTAAAGCAAGAAAGTCGAGGAGTGTGGTGGTGAGACGAGGAGTGGTGGATAACATGCACAGGTTTGACCTGGGAGGGGAGGTGTTTCCATCATTGGTGGAGGCCCCTGTGAAGAGTTTGGGAAGATGGTATACAGTGGAGTTGAATGATGTGGGAAGAGTGGAGGAGGTCAGAAACAAGTGTTTGAGAGGTTTGAAGAGGATTGATGGATGTGCTTTGCCAGGTAAGTTGAAGGTATGGTGTTTGAAGTTTGGATTGATGCCACGAGTATTGTGGCCATTGATGACATATGATATTGCGACTGGGCATGCAGAGAGGATGGAGGTTGTGGTGAGCGGGTTTGTGAGGGGGTGTTTGGGAGTGCCACGCTGGTTGACGAACATTGCCTTTTATGGTCAGGGTGGAAAACTCCAGTTTCCCTTGACATCATTAACCGAGGAGTTTAAGGTGGTGAGGGTGCGGGAGTTCATGATATTGCGTGATTCAAGTGATGCAGTGGTAAAGAATGCTCTCCCAGAGAAGAAGGGAATAGTACATGGTGTTGTGTCATTGTAGTGCAAAATTTGCTACACTAGTGGAACCAATGTTTTTTGGAATCCTTATACCCCAGGCAACAAGACCTGAGTTGGTTCCATTTTTTTCAATGGCGTCTTTGGCCAAAATGGCCGCCATTTTTTGCAATTTTGTATGTATCTTTTCACATAAAACACTTTGATTAACCATTTTTTCTGGCATTTTTGTCATTCCTTGTACAGAAATTCCACCAGAACACTTATATCCAGTTAACAGACGTTTTTTGAGAAATATCTTTGGCTAACAACTTGTTTTGAGCATAATCTAGTGGGTTGTAGCTGAAGAAGTATATGCACAAATTTTCTAGAGACGCCAAGTACAGGAAGAAATCTGGCTGCTTCAGTGAACGTGTGAAGTTAATCAGCGCCAACACTTGCCTCATGTACCTTCGTGCCCATTGATACATTGGGAATTTACTGTGGCTCCTGTCAAAATCACTCAGCTGCTTTTCCAAGTTTAGATGTTCAATCTCCATTAGAAGTTGGTGATGGGCTTCCTGAATGCCTACCTCTTTCTTGTTTGCTTCTATCAAGTTATCCATACAGGCAGATAGAGCTTCTACAACTGCAGGCTTCTCTTTCAGAAATTCTGAAAGCCAGAGATCAAAGAATACCTCTAATGTGAGCTCATGAGCTTGAACAGCACGATTGTGGTGATTCCCATTGAGTATCTGATTTACTGTCACAGTGCTGTACAGATCCTTGCTCCAAGCTTCATCAAGCCCGCTGTGCTCAACAGTCCTCCCAAGGCACCTTAGTGCACACAAGACAGTGTGGAAACCACCAGGGCATACCATCCATTTCCCAGCATATTGGTCATGAAGATATTCTAACTTTAGGGCCCTCTTTTAAAGATCCATGTCAAATGTAACTAAGATCGTTCCAGTGTTTTCTGGACACACAACACTATTGAGGTACGAAAGCTTCTCAAGAACTGTCACCAGTGTTGTCCACTCATGAGTTGGTGCCTTAATGATAGGCATTGTGTGATCTTGATCAAGGTTGGGTGTCTTGTTCTCCTCTGGAGTGCACACACGAGAATTGTATGCTGACCAAACTGGTATACCGTCTGATGTCTCTTCATGGTGCCTCTGTGAATACCGTGAAAGTAGCCATGCAAAGTCTTGCTGTGTTGCATTAACAACTTTATCTTGATACTGACCAAGTTGAAAGTTTTCATAGCGTGGACTTCTACTTGGCTTGGGGTTAGGGACGAAGACGCCATTGAAAAAAATGGAACCAACTCAGGTCTTGTTGCCAAGGGTATATAGATGCAAAAAAACATTGGTTCCACTAGTGTAGCAAATTTTGCACTTACATATAATAATTCTACATAACACCATGTACTAGAAGTCGAAAGTGGAATGCAAGAGCAGAGGTGGACGAGATGGCGGAGCGGTTGCAACAGGAGGAGGTCATGGGGATGGTACAGCACGGGAAGCATGGCTTGGGGTGGATGAAGCATGAGCGATGGGGAAAGGCATGTGTGAAAGAGAGGAGGAAGATGGTTGAGAGGGAGGTGAGAAGAAAGGAAGAGGAGGGGAGATATGTGAAAGCAGTCGGTCAGGCACAGCAAGGTGCTTGGACGAGGTGGGAAGGTGTGTGGGTGAGGATATTGACGTGGCCAGAGATTTGGAGGATGGAGCCAATATTGTTGAATTTCCTGTTGCGGGCAATGTATGATGTGCTTCCGTCACCAGTAAACTTGAGATTGTGGGGGTTGTTGCAGGAGGAGAGATGTTATTTGTGTGGAGGTGTGGGAACGGTGCAGCATGCACTGAGTGCATATTCAGTAGCATTGGAGCAGGACAATATAGGTGGCGACATGATCAGGTGCTGGCGGTGGTAGTGCAGATGGTGCAACAAGAGGTGCTGAGGTCGAGAGAGAGAAGAGTGGAGAAGGAGACTGATGGGGGAGAGGTGTGGTTTGTCAAAGAGGGCCAAGTGGTAAGAGGTGGAAAGAGGAGGAGGTGGAAAGCAAGAGGGCTGTCAGATGCTTGTGATTGGCAGGTGGTGGCAGACCTAAAGCTACAATTGGTATTCCCAGAGGAGATCTGTGTGACAAGGTTGCGGCCTGACTGTCATTTTGTCAGGTGAAACAAGACAGGTCATCTTAGGGGAATTGTCTGTACCGTGGGAAGAGAACATGGAGGAGGTGCACGAGAGGAAGAGAGGAAAGTCCAGTGAGCTGGAGGCAGAGTGCCGGGAGAAGGGTTGGCGAGTTTCGTGTCAGCCATTTGAGGTGGGGTGTAGAGGGTATATTGGCAATTCCTTTTCTGCATTTCTTGCTCGGCTTGGAGTGTGTGGGACAGAAAGAAGGAGGATGTGACAAGGTGGCCCAGGTTGCCTTGAAAGGCTCATTTTGGATATGGAGGAAGTTTATGGAGGCATGTCAAACGGTGTAGGCTGGTTGTTTGTTTTTTTGTTTTTTTTGTTACTATTATTATTTCTTATTTTGTGTATGTGAATGAGTGAGTGGGTGGGGGTGTGTGTTTTTGCATGAATTAATTTTTGCACGAGTGTGCGTTTTTGTATGTCGAGTGTTGTATGTTGTAAGGGTAGGAGGTTGGTTGGTGTTGTGTGTGTATGTGTGTGTGTGTATGTGTGTGTATGAATGATCTGATGTGTTTTGTTGGTGAGTGAATGAAAAATGAATGAATGATCGTTTTAAGGCCATTTTCCCTGCTAGAGCGGGGGTTAGCCTTGCGGGCCCCATGAGCTCATGGTTCCCTGTTTGTGGCAATGTTTTTATGGCCGGATGCCCTTCCTGACGCCAACCCTTGGTCGCCTTTTACGATGCGCAGGGATACGGTGTACCTATTCTAAATCTGGGTTCACACCGTGATCATTCATCCCAGCAAGCTGGTACTCAATTTGCCGACCTCGGAAGGATGACACGCTGAGTCAACCCCCATGGCATTAATTCAACGATCGACTAGGATTCGAACTCAGGATCCTCGGATCCCAAGCCGGCATCCTAACCGCTAAGCCAACACCAGGTGGTGAAGGGTATAAAGGTGGGTGTTTGAGTGTTCCACCATGTTTGTTTGGTGTTGTGGATTCTGGATGTGGAGGTGTTGTTGTTGTAGTCTGCGTTCACACTGGCTGGGGGTGGGGATATGTATGCATCCAGGTGTAGTTGCTGCATGTGGATGTGTATGTGCCCCTGCTGGCCCACCTTAGCTGACCGTATCGAGGTTGAAGGGCCGAAATGGGACGATGCTGAGGACCTCGACTGAGGACCCGGTCAGTGCGGCACACTTGTGACCAGGTGTGTTTTGAACATACAGACTTGGCATTTAATATGGAATATATTTTTTGTGGGGGTGAACTTACTTTTCAAGATGACTTAGAACCAAAAGTTCATTGGAAGTATGTTGAAATTATTCTAGATTTTGTTAATGTGACCTTTAAAAGAAACAAAAACCACATTTGACATTTCAAACCAAATAAATTGATCCTTGAAAGTGATGTAAACTGATATCGAACTCAATTCACGGACAGTACTGTTAAACTTCTGTACGTTTTCCAGAAGTATCTCTTTATTTTGCACATTAGCCAAATTTTTTTTCAACAAAAACAAAAGCTAAATTATGACTGGGATTACGGACAGTAAAATTACAGTTCAGTACTTCGTGTAACCCCCACGAGCATTCAAGAGAGCACGTACACGTCGAGGCATGCTGTTCACGAGATTTGCCAAGGTTTAGACAGGTTATCGCTTGCCATGCAGTGACAATAATTGTCTGCTGCAATTCACGCACAGAGGTAGGCTGCTGGTCCAAGTTGTCGATTTGACGCGTTAATTCTGCCCACAAGTTCTCTATCGGATTCATATCCGGGGACATGGCAGGCTACTCCATATGCTCTACACCACGGTCAGCAAGAAAGTGTTGGATCATGCGAGCACGATGAGGCCGTGCAATGTCATCTTGGAAGACAAAGTTTCCTCGAAAGGCTGCACGAGCAAATGGAAGCAATGTTTCTTCCAGAATGACCCTGTACTTGAACTGGTTCAGGTTTCCATTCAGAACAACCAGGTCAGTTTTGCCCCCTGCATGAAAAGCAGCCCAAACGGTCACCCCACCACCTCCAGCTTGGACTCTTGGCACTATA